>NW_026933943.1:0-113535 GCF_032062105.1 Saccostrea cuccullata
ATTTTTTGGTACTTTTTTTGCCGGAATTTCCAAAATTTTTTAAAATTAAAAAAATTTTTTGGATACATTGTTAATTCCGAACGAACACTTTGGAACACTGCAGGTGAATCAAACTTTGTCAAAACATCACAATTACTGAAAAAATAAAAGCCTTATCTTCATCCTTCATTTGTATAACACATGTAACATGGAGCACTCACAACATGGAAGGTTACAGTGTTTATTCCTCGTGCAATGATAGACCTTCTTGGACTTAATACTTTAAAATGAACCTTTTCAGTATAGGGGGTTCTAGTGTTAGGGTGGGGCTCTATTGATTATAGAGTGAAATGCATAAATTCTTTAAAAAATCTTCTTTACTGCGCCTGGGTATTAAACCAATGAACTATGTACATACATGTAGTTTTGAGGAGGAAGGATGTCTCTTTGAGATTTGTGAATTTCAGGGCCCCTGAGTCAGGGGTTCTTGTGTTTGGGGGGGGGCTCTAATGTTTATATAGTGAAAATGCATGAATTTTCTGAAAAACTTTTCCTTTGCTCCTGGGTATTATGCTAATGATCTAAGTACATATTTCTGACGAAGAAAGGTCCTCTTCCAAAATGGTTAATTTTCAGGCCCCTGGGTCAGGGGTACTTTGAGGTGGGAGGGGGGTACAATAGTCTGAAAATAAATTAATGCCTTGAAATCTGCACTTTGGTATTAATCAACAATTTATGTGATTAAATAAAATTTATGATAAAATTTCCAAAATTTTGAAATATGTGGCCCCTGGGTCAGTGGTTCCTGTGGGATGGGGTGCACAACTGGTTATAGAGCGGAAATGCATTTTCTCTTTATTACTTTCTGGGTATTGAGTAACAAAGTAAGCATGCTAAGTGTATAGTTATGATAAGCAATCATGGTGCCTCTTTCCAAATTGTGAATTTCATGGCCTTTGGTTTAAAACACAAATTAAATTCAATGTTTGAAAGTTGTAAAATGATACTCAGGTGACCTACAAGGCCCGTGGGCCTCTTGTTAGTGTCCTTACCGACTGGTTAATACAGCAACTGAAGTTTATCTGCTCCCACTGTAATCGATAATATATGGAACAACACAAAACTTGAATTAGTTTACTCATACAATCAACGTGATCTCAAAGACTCAACTTAACGAAATACAGATCACATGCAGCATGTTGAGCATGTTTATATAATAACATGCATTATGATTATAATTGGCAAGATCAAAGTTTATCAAACAATAACAGTCCTAGGTGGATTCACTTCACTAGAAATACATCTTTGATCATATACGGCGTCCGAAGCATTACATGACTTTTTGCATAAAATGTAACCCCAAGGGGAAAATCGAGAGTGGTTAAGTAAGATTTAAGTCACATGGGAAGGGATCTGAATACAAAAAAGTTATAAAACATCTACATGTTTATATTAGTGTCAAGGATGAGCATATTAAGTAACTTGGAAATAGACATGCCTCAAAAAGGACTACCTAGAATATGAGAGTCATTAGCAGACTCTCAAAGTTTTGGGATGTTTTAATAAAGTGTGGCCCTGCTACTCTTGTAATACTACATTATGTATCTGGAATATGAAAGGCAAAAGTAGAAAACCGAATGTTGGATTTTCGTCATGTGAGGTCCTGCTACTCAAGAAAATAATTTAAGGTTCCTCCACGCTCTTTGAAGAGACTTTCTATGGGGGAAATAACAATTATATACCTTATGAAATTGTCCCTGGCAGTCAAGATGCCAAAATGTCGAACTTGCAATCCCACGTCTGCATCCAGTATTCTTATGACCCTCTTCTTAAAAATCAAAATAAGCAAATTCAAAGACCACATGGTTACCCCGCTTTCAGTATATCTGTGGGCGATATGTCATTTTTTGGACATATTGTGTCCAATTGAACACCCTATCATATGTCATTGAAAAATTACCACCAAATTTGACTTAAATAAGGTCAGTCGTGTAAGACAAGGTCAAGGGGTCAGAAATCAGAGCATACTAGGAAATATTCTGTCACAGGCAATATCCATGTCAAATATGAAAGCCCTATCTATTCTTAATCAGAAGTTATGATGAAAAATAATATTTTTGAAAAGTAGGTCAAACTTCAAGGTCAAGGTCAAATGATCAAACATCAGTGTGTATCTGGAAAGGTCTTGTAACAGGTAATTAATACGCGGTTTTAATATGAAAGCCTTACATGTATTCCTTCTCATTCACAATAGGAGTATTTTACCCTATCTTTGGACTTTAGTAGGGCGTGACTTTCTCGGCGCTACGTAATGGCGAATACTAGTAGATTCTCATTGGTTACGAAATTAACAACATAGGAACTTAAAATTGTTGTTGATAACGATCGACGACTTATGCCCCACCTCTGTGGTCAACTTTTAATTGGCTATTTACTACACCAGTTGACATTCGGCCGCATTTCTATCATATGTATATTTCAACAGTGAGGGAAAGCCGTGTAAATTTCAGAAGCTAATTAGGTAACGTCGAGAATGCCACGCCTTCAGAGCTGCCAACATTCTGAAATGAAAATATAAGGCGTGGTCTGGGGACCGCCTAGGCCCCCTACCACTGAAGATCGTTTGTTAATAGACATGGAATCTGAGCAATTTAGGCCACGTTTCCATTTTGTTTACTTTAAAACATTCACGTGAATGCGATCGGTCATCTGAAATTGAAACGACGATACAAACAAGCGTTGGGATCAATCAAGGGATTATGAATATTAAATTATAATATTAGAAACTGTAGACAGCCATTAATGAAAATTCCGGTATATAAACTTTAATCAAGAAAACCCTAAATCGGAAAATTTGAAGAGAGATCGTAAGGCGTATTTTGGACGCTAATTTCGGTAGAAAACTACGCCAAAATCGTAAGGGTTGGCACCTCTGCGCCTTACTGAAAGTCCAAACTAAGCGTGTAATTCTTCTATATGACCAAGGTTTAAGTTTTTTAAAAGTAAGTCAAACTTCAAAGTCAAGGTCACGAGAAATGTTTTATTTTTTAAAATAGGTCACAGGGTTAAAAATCATAGTGTATTTAGAAAGGTCTTGTCAAGGGTAATATACATGTATATGAAAGTCCTAACTCTTCTCATTCAAAAGATATGACCAAGGCTAGAGCTTTTGTGACAGACGACAGCCCATAAGGTTTAATGTCCTCTCGCTTTGGCGAAAATGGGGACAAAAATCCAAACGTTAAACGAACTGTTACGTAGTCAGTCGGTAGAGCGCTCACTCCGTGTTCAGGACGTCGTTTATTCGAATTACGACTGCGACTGAAGCCGAAAATAATTAGGTATATAGGACCTACTTTTTCTCCAAACGCTCGGCATTTTGAAGTGAAATTGTGGGTCATCCGGATGAGATTTAAAAAACCCAAGGTCCACTGTCATGGCAGTCAATGGTACGATACAGAACATTAATAATGCTCAGTGGCCCTGAGTGCCGAGTAAAGGTCTAAATTTGAAGCTCTGTACTTATTTGTAGTAACATCTCTGTAATAGTGAAAAATTCTCGAACGGGACATAAAACAATATACAATCAAGCATACATTAAATAAAGATCCAGCATTGCATGTATACGGTAAACTGCATCGATCTAGTCAGTACTTTGTAAATTGCATCACATTTTTCTTCTATCTAGCAGAAAAACGTGGATGCAAGGATACATACATGTAAATATATTATGTAAATGCACAACATGTGATTTCAATTTATATTATGAATTCCACATTCAAGATGTTTACATATTGAATGCGTTTGAGGGTAAGATTTTTAAGAAAAATTGACAAGCTTTGTACAGAATTTTGTGCCTACGGTTTATTATTATATTGCATATTTGTATGAAACATTCGCATTCAGCAGTCTCGTTTAAAGTCATAATTTTGTACGTTGTATGGTCGATACAATGTTCTTATCAGCCAAAAACAATTCTGTAAGTCAAATGCTGACAAATGTTTTTAATACAAATTGTTAGGCCATATTTAAACACTAAAATGTTGACGGATTTTTACGTTATTTCCCGATCTTGACAAGGAGCACAGGGCGAGGTTTGACAGGTCCTCAAGGGGATGCTCACTACTCCATGGCACCTGATCTTACCTCTTACCTCATGTTTTGGAAGTCAATGTTTGCTCTGTTCTAATTTTGAATTAAAATATGGACTTTTGAGCTTGAATACTGTTGCTTATCTTCGTATATTTCATCGGTACTATGTAATAAATATTGTACATAGTTGAGGGTCTATTGAAAATTTAAACATTGTCAGCTTTCCTTATGAAAAAGTACATGCATACTTCAAGGCATAATTTTATCTTCCAGAAATAAAAGGAATTAAAGTTTGTTTGAAACAAATTAATGTTTCTCGACAAATCAAATTCAACTTAATTAGATGAAAATATTTTATATAATATTTCATTATGCTTATGCCTATCAAGACAAATCGGGGCGAAGTGTGCGTGCACGATATACCTCCTAGAAGATACAATGCCCTAATCTTTTAAAAAGCGGGGGTTAAAGAAAAATGTGTGGTTACTCTCTCTTCCAATCACAAAGTAAGAAAAAACAAGAGGCTCATAGGCCACAGCGCTCACCTGAATAACTGTTTTAGTCCTGTTTCGCGTCATCATCAGGTATTCCCAATATGTATATTATTATACCCCCCGCTTGAAAAGTGGGAGGGTATACTGTAATCGGGATGTCCGTCCGTACGTCCGTCCGTCTGTTACGCTTTTGGGTACCCATCTCTTACCCGCAACTTCTTTCATACCATTGAATGAAATTTGTTGAAACTTTCACAGGATCTTTATTACATATTGCCAATGTACACCTCCTATTTTACTTTTTGATCGGACACATATTTTGGGTTTCCCATAGCAAAACATGGACACTGCCATTTATACACATATGGGAGGCGGGGGGGGGGGTATCATTTATGATTTAGTGAGCCCATGCTCACAGTACCTCTAGTTGCAGTATAGAATCAAAGTAATCGCGCTTTCTGTCTTTATCATTAATCCACGGTTAAAGCTTCGAACACAATTACGATATCATAATTGAGACCCTACTTACTCAAACCATTTTGAAAACACAATCACTGGTTAAAGTAAATACAGGGGCGTAGCAACAGGGAGGGGGGGGGGTGCCCCCCCCCCTCTTTTCCCCAGCCTTACTTATACTATAGTAAATGTTAATTGAATGCCTTGTTGCCCCCCCCCCCCACTTTTGTGATGTACCGAAAATGTATTAATAGAGTTGGTAATGAAAGTTGTTAACACTGAGAAATAGTTAACCTCTACTCTAGTTAAGCTCTAAATATTGCATATAGTTGAGGGTGAATTGAAAATTTAACATTCATTTGTCAGTTTTCCTTATGAAAAAAGTACATGCATACTTCATGGCATAATTTTATCATCCAGAAATAAAAGGAATTAAAGTTAGTTTGAAACAAATTAATGTTTCTCAATAAATCAAATTCAACTTAATTACACTGCCATTTATACACATATGGGAGGCAGGGGGTATCATTTAGTGAGCCCATTGCTCACAGTACCTCTAGTTTTTTTTAATATATAAAAATAATTACATATATTGTTACAAAGTCTCATTGAGTTCAAAATAATGAGGCTTGAACATAACTGCATTTGAAACGTTAATAAGATATATCTGAGGTTTCGAGATATTGAGGTTATAGTAGATTTTAGATAATCATATTCATGGAATTTGAGATCTTCTTGAGAAGAAAAGGTCAGCTGTATATGCATTTAATTTTTTTTCACAAATGCCCTTGTGATAATCATGATTCAAAGGAAAAAAATCTTTTCCCCCTTTTATTTCTTTTCCCCACCAATATATTGTATCACTATGGTATCATGCATCTGAAGATATTTGCGTGTAGAAGTTGTTTTAAATATTTATTCAGCTTTTATGACACACAGATTCAAGATTCACTCTGCCATGTATCTAATGACCTTGACCATACCAGAGCTCCCCTCTCCCACCCAAAGGTCATCCTTAGCAGAGACACTGAGACTGAATGGCTCCTTTAGACCAAAACTGTCAATAATCTTCACAAAGTGTCCATCTTGATCAATGATATGAATACAGTTATTAGATCTGTCCGCAATCAGAATTTGACTCTTGCTATCCGAGGCAAGATCCATGGGTTTAAATGTGTTTTTCATGGCACTGTTTCCACTGTAAGTGAATCGTAAGTTCCCAGTTTTGTCCGTCACTACGACCTTTTGCAGGGTGACCTCTGTGACACAAATGTCAAGGTTTCTGTTTTCAACCAGGAAATAGGGCAAGCGAAACAAGATGTTGCCATCTGAATCCTGCTGAATTTCAGATAAAAGTTTGGTGCCAGAGTATCGGACAACTTTTCCTTCAGTTTTACTGGAGTTTGTCATGCCGATAAGCAATTGATTGCACACTGTGCTGCACACAGATCTTAGCTTCCAGTCTTGGACTCTGAAGAGACAAACACATTCACCATCTTTGATGGTATTTACGCTGTTATCTTCAAGATAAATCAGGTCACGCTGGCTGGTTATTGTCATACATACGGGAACTTGTCTGGAGATAACCCTCTGAATCACTGAACCTTGAAGGTCAACAAATTTTAGCAGACGGTCATAAAATCCACACATCCATACAGTCTTTTCACCATGGCACCTTAGTCTTCGAACCCCTTTTCGGTATTTGCTATGAAAAGATGCCAGTAGAGTTGGATTCTTATGAATCTTGATTGTGTATCCAGGGATATTAATTGTTTTGGAATTTCCTAACTTGCCAATAAGTTCATCAAGTTGATTCAACAGTGTGGTGTGTTGTTCGAAATGTCCAGGATTAATTTCAGCCAGAGGGGGGATTTTTCGAAAATTTTCAACAGAGGATCTGTAGGCAAAAAGTCTGTTAAAGTCCAGGGAATTTATGATCTGCCTGTTCTCTTCTATGGTTCCTCTGATGTCTGCCAAAGGAACCGACAGAGAGGCATGGCATTGATTTAAGGTTTCCAGATCCTTCTCTTTCATCTTCTGAATGTCTTCTTTGTGGTGCACTATTGCAGATTCTAGTTGCTTGTGCCATTCAATACCTATCTGGCACATGGTATTGGCAGTTTCTTCGTATTTCTTTGTTGATTCCTCAATTCTTCTGATCATTTGGGACACATTCTTCTCATATTCTGGGATCATATTTTCTTCCATGTAAGCAGTGTCTTTCAGTATTTTCTCTTTCAGCAATGCATAGGTACCACAGATTCCGGTGATGTCGTGATTTTTATGCTTTCCCTCAGACAGACACTGAGAACAGAATGGAGAATTGCATTCCTTACAGAAAATCTCACACTTATTATCCAAGTGGAACTTGCAAACAGGTCTCATGAAATCTTTGTTTGATTTGTACCTGGCAATGTCATGGAGACAAGAGGTGGATGAAGTCTCAATGTGTTTACTGACACAAGAACTACATAACCGCAGGGCACAGGTCTTACAGAACATTTCGGCAACTACGTCTTCTTCACAGCAAAAATCACATCGAAGAATGTCTTGAGCGGCAACAACAGTTGTCGAAAAATCCAGATCCTTGGCGGCCACTGCAACAACATTTTCAGATGGTTCAAGCAACTCAGGTGGCTCAAGCAATTCAGCAATATCATTGCACTCAGGAACCTCTAGTGATTCATCACTTTCACCTGCCTCAGCAATCATTTTTGTATGTGTCTCACATTCTAAACTAGGGTTGGAATTAATGGATGTTTGGTGTATACTGTGAGCATTTCCCATAATTTAATCTTCCTGCATGAATTTCCTATTACCCCTGTTCAAATTTTTCCTGGTATGATCGGATTTGAACAAATGACTTTTTTCCTGTACATCTGTTTAAGACTATTGACTCTCAAGTGTCTATACATGCGTAATGCATATTCAATACCTTGATTTTTTTCTAGAGTTATTTATGTGATGCTTATTCTGAAACTTCTATCCAAAAAAATTGTTCATTATTAAAAGCTATATATGGCATATCTGAGCTAAAAAAAAAAAATTATGTAAGGTGTGAGCATGATGATATTGAGTGTTGATATAATTTCACCTGTTTTGAACTTGAAGAACCTTGTTTCTATACTATAATTAAACTAATTGTTTTAAATTACTCAGTATGTAATTTAAAGAAAAGTCCTATCATTATATAAAGTAATGAAACAAATAAGAAAGATCTCTTTAAATTTTGGTTTTCTGAACTTATAAAAAATATGACATACACATATATGACTTTGAAGAAAATATTTCGAAAATCGGATGCATATGATTCGCATTTGATTTTAGTTTATAAACCCTAGAGGCCTGTGTGCCGTGCTTTTCCAAAGGAGTCTTTGCTAGCCAAGCCTAGGGGTTACATTCCTCATATTGGGAACAGAACAGACTGAAAACCCTTGGCTTAATGGAGACGAGTTTATTATATTTTATAATTCTAACATTTTAAAAGAAGTTTTCCTATTATATCGCAAATGTAATAAGTTTCACTATAAATCCCCTAGAATGTTATATCACACAGGAAACAGTTATACATGTATCACCCGACAGAAACAATTACAATACCCTCACAATCACTTTTACATTGTTTTTCGTTGCACATTGCAGCTCTTGTTCGTAATTTATTGAAGTTGGTTGCTAAGCAAATTTAATGTAAACGTAATTCTAAATTCCAGAAAGCATGTTTGTATTTGTCTAGTAAAATTTTAGACAATGAATGAAGCGGTTTATAAAAAAGCGTAAACTGCCCCAAATTATGTTATATCGTATAACATAAGTTGAAATAAGCTTCGTTCCTTTTAATTTAATTTCAGTGTTGACAATAAGACAATTTTTCCTCTGGAAAAGGGCTTCACATTTAGCATATTTTGAAAATAATATCAAGCAGAGTAATACGTTTTTGACGAAATCATTGTGACGTAGGCAAGTTATGTTATACAAAATAGATAAAATCTTCTATCCAATCAAATGAGGTGTTACAACTAGAATTAAATTATATACATGTAACATATAGCAGATGGTATCTCAGATAACTTTTATAGAATGTTTGCCTGCTGGTGACAGAAAAGTTAATCCTTAAAAGTGCTAGTCAGCTTCTGTTTTAATTATTCATAAACCTTCAAACTTTGTAGGGGCAAATTCTCTTGTTGATCTTTTGTTGATTGCACTTTACATGAGGTCATAGTTATGGAACCTATGGAAAATTTATTTGACATCCCAAGTGCAAAAGTTTGCGCCTGTTGAATTAACCAGTGGGTGGTTGGGAAAGACAACAGAGGGTTTTAAATGCCAGTGCTGGTACTACTTTGTTTACATTCGGATAAGCGTTGGAAATACACTTAGATCAATCTAATATATTGCAAACAAGTCTGTACAATGTATTACATGAAATCCATTTAACACGGCAGATAAGACTTTGAAATTTTACAAACTTCCTATCTTGAAGATTTAATGTAATTTTCAACAATTAAATATTTACAAAATATAAAATTTGCATATATAAGGAAATGGCTTATAAAGAATGGCAATCGATTATTGATTTTGCTAATCGGAAAAAAGATCATTCTTGTTAATTTAGTCAATAATCAAGATATAATTTTTTGACATTTCTTCATGTACACAAGAAGACTAAAAAGACGTTAGAAGTTACATTCTGTTTATTATCTTGATCGTGATATTTTATGTGCGTAAGAGTATATTTTATTTTAATTTCAATATACAAGATAAAATGAAGAAAACCATGAATCTTGCCTGAGAAGTCAGACACGAATAATTTTCCAACACAGATGTTAAAGAAGTATATTCTGCATTGTCACCATAATCAAAACTATGTCTGAACTCACACTTTATTTACAGTGTTTTTAATTCAACAGATAACAGCAAAATATAGACATACTACTGTAAATCACATTTTACACGCAAGAATGGGTTGTATTTTGCTGAATGTATATATAGATTTGCCAAACAATTGTGAAATGATTTCGATATCCTTGTTTCAACTTATAGTACTTTCCTTACGATTAGAAATTGTTCATAAAACAGCAATTCGTGGAAAATGTCTCGAATAATAAAGAGTGAAAGACTATCTCCTAAATGCAGGTGGTAACTACTTTAATTTAAGCTGATCTGCAATAATTAAAAGAAACACAATTTTATGTTTTTAAAAAAGATTAACAAATTACATGTACAATTTTTAAAAAAAATGAATATTCTTGTGAAAATGGTTTATTTTGCATATATTTTGAATTTTTAACGACTATAAAATAAACAATTTATCAATTAAATTTTCAAAATAAGAAATTTGTAAATTAAAATCATATTAATGTGTGGAAATGCATTACTTCACATTGAATGTTTATCATGAAGCAAACAGTGAAAAGAAAAAAACAGATTCGCCCCCAAGGTTTGCAGTATTATCCAAGAAGGTGGTATAACTCGCAAGCCATTGTAGAGACATCTTGCCCCCATTATATGACCTAAGTTTTTCTTGTGTATTAACTTTAAAGTGAAAAAACGACATATATTATTCAATACAATATATACTGTAAACGTATTACATTTGGCGGTGTATTCTTTATAATTAGTGCTTTTGGCGGAAAGATACTTCCGCTAATTCAAGTACATCGCTAAATGTCTTTAGCATTTAGCATTGATACATGAATAAGAACATCAAATTTACGCTAACTTGTTTAAAAATCATTTTCCGCTAAATATCGTATACGCCAAATATAATACATTTACAGTATTTAATGACACAATGAAATTGTTATCGTATAGTCTATTAGTAGTACTGTAGTTTCCCCAGAATGCTAGACCGTGAAGTTTTCCCAGAATGCCCGACCGTGAAGCCGATCGAGCATGCGTTTTCCAGAAATATGCACTAACGTAGTTGCTAGCGCTATGAACCCCTATATGCAGATGGTAACTACTTTACGTAAAAATGAATTTCTGGTGAACTTTCTGTTTACCTTTACTTTAGTTATTATATAAACGTACATGTACCGTACTTTATAATTAACTTTTTCAAATCATCGCGTATATCGCCAGCTAATATTCATTTGATATACAGGTACAGTGAAAACTGTCTAATCCCACAGTGTATTCCGTCACACTGTAAATTCCAACGTTAAATTTTGTTCCTATTTTACTGTTTTCCATGTTTTTGTAACTGTTTAATCCGACATCCTGTCTATTCTGACATAAAATTGAAAATTTGATTTTCAAGTTGTAATTTTATGAATGAAAGATTTACTTACCACCTAGAAAATATACATAAGGATTTATCTCCCTTTACCACAGTCAACTCGCATTTAAATAAGCGCTTTACTGACTCAGATTAGTCCTTAACACGCTTACTTCCTCTTCCTCTAATCAGTCATATCTGCGACAAACGTCACAATAACTGCGGGGAGGAAGGGAGGGTAGTACTAGGTGGTAAGTAAAACCTTCATTCATAATATTACAAATTGAAAATCAATTTCATTTCATTCGGTTTTACTTACCACCTAGAAAATATACATAAGGATGATTTCAAAGCCATACCTAAAAATAGGCTGGTGGGAATCTTTTAATCTTTATAAATGTTCTCTTCACTTCCTAAACTATAGACATGAAACTTCATTCTCATAACAACTATGTACAAACATTAATATATATATATACAAAAAACACTCAAACATTGTCAAATTTACATATATTGCAACTCGCAGAAAAAAAAACTTTACTGTTTTAATACTGCGACGTCTACATCTTTCAAATAATATTTTGTGAATGTAGACTCTGATTTCCAATCTGCAGAGTTTAAAATAGAAGACATGCTTGCTCCATTAAAAAGTGCCCACGAGGGGCCAACAGAACGTGTTGAGTGACCTTTCACCTCAATATTTTCTTCATAAGCCATTTGATGGTATTGACTAGCCATCTTGATATTGTCTGTGTTGAAACAGGTTTATGAGGACTATTTTATGATAGAAACAACTTGGTTTCATCTTTATCCTTCAAAACTTGTCTAAAGTTTTCTGTTCTTTTCAAATAAAAGGCTAATGCTCTTTTAAGATCTAACTTTTTATTTTCTGAAAAAGTTGGTACAAAAACCTTGGCACCAAAATGATTTGTTCGATCTTGTTTTGACAGTCCTTGTCTCACAAACGTCACACCTCTGTTTGTTACTGTCACAGCTCCCTCGCCTAACTTCAGGGCTAGGATGTCTGAGCACCTTCGCAATGTCGTAATGGCTACAAAAAAACCGTTTTGTAAGTCACATGTTTTAAAGAAGCCAATTTTAATGGTTCAAAAGGTTCTTTTTGAAGCATAGCAAGTACTTTGTGTAAGTCCCAGTAAGGTACTACACTAACTCTTGGAGGTCTAGAATTGAAAACGCCTTTAAGAAGACGAATAATGTATGGATGCTGTCCAACAGGAACATTGTCAATAGGTGTCAAAACAGAAGATAGCATAGACCTGTAACCAGCAATAGTTCTATATTGTAGACCCTCTTTACACAATTCTGTCAAAAATTCTGCACAATCTACTAAAGATACTGAATAGAGATCTTTATTCTGTTTATCACACCAACTATTGAACTTTCTGAATTTACAATTGTAGTCAATTTGAGTTCCTTTTCTCCATGATGCTGATAAAAGCTTTCTCGTTTCTTTTGAAAAGCCTTTCTTTTTTGAAATTTCTGCTGATAGAAGCCATGCCGTCAGATTGAAAATCTTTGGATCTGGGTGATAAATGTTTGACCTTGGTTGAACAAAGAGATCTTCCCTTACTGGAAGGCTTATTGGTATGTCTATCAGCATTTGTAACAGATCTGTGTACCAATGCCTCCTTGGCCACTGTGGCGCAATGAGAATTACTTGACACTGAAAATGTTTCATGTGTGACAGAATTTTTAGGTCACCTGAGTAAACTCAGCTGACCTATTGCTATCTGTTTTCGTCTTTCGTCGTGCGTTAACATTTAAAGATTTTTAGCTTCTTCTCTGAAACCACTGAACCAATTTCAACCAAATCTGGCATATAGCCTCTATAGG
This sequence comes from Saccostrea cuccullata, assembly GCF_032062105.1. Lineage (NCBI taxonomy): Eukaryota > Metazoa > Mollusca > Bivalvia > Ostreida > Ostreidae > Saccostrea > Saccostrea cuccullata. The sequence continues at coordinate 13,093 of NW_026933943.1, forward strand.
TGAAGGGGAACAAAAATTGTGAATTTCATGGTCCCTGTACCTCCTGGGGCCTGGGGGTGGGGCAAAAACCACTAAAATTAGTGAACCTTTAAAAATCTTTTTCTTTACTCCGGGACATCAAGCAGTCAAACTGTTGATATGATTGTAATCAGTATTGAGTCCTCTACCAAAATTGTGATATTCATGGCCCCAGGGTTAGGGGTTCTAGTGCTAGGGCGGGGCTAAACAGGTTATAAAGTGAAAATGCATTATTACTTTGAAAATCTTCTTCTCTGCTCCTGGGCATTAAATAAGCTAACTAAGTACATAGTTATGTTGAATAAGATTGCCTCCTCCAAAATTGTGAATTTCATGGCCCCAGGGTCAGGGGTTCTGGTGTTAGGGCGGGGCTCTATTGATTGTATAGTGAAAATGCATAAATTCTTTAAAAATCTTCTCCTCTACGCTTGGATATTTAACCAAAGAACTATGTACATAGTTATGATAAGGAAGGATGCTTCCTCCTAATTTGTGAATTTCATGGCCCCTGGGTCAGGGGTTCTGGTGTTAGGGCAGGGCTCTATTAGGTATATAGTGAAAATGCATTAATTCTTCTTCTCTGCTCCTGGATATAAAACAAACTAAGTACATAGTTATTATGACCGAGAATGCCTCATCTAAAATTGTGAATTTCATAGCCCATGGGTGAGGGGTTCTTGTGTTAGGGCGGGGCTCTTTAATTGTTTATATAGTGAAAATAAATTAATTCTTTAAAAAATCTTCTTCTCTTCTCCTGGGTAAGAAATAGACTAACCAAGAACATGGTTATATTGAATAAGTCCGCCTCTTCCAAAATTATGAATTTCATGGCACCAGGGTCAGGGGTTCTGGTGTTGGGGCGGGGCTCTGTTGATTATATAGTGAAAATGCATAAATTCTTTTAAAATTTTCTCCTATGCTCCTGGGTATAAAACCACTGAATTATGTACATAGTTATGATGAGGAAGGATGCTTCTTCCCAATTTGTGAATTTCATGACCCCTGGGTCAGGGGTTCTGGTGTTAGGGTGGGGCTCTATAATGATTATATTGTGAAAATGCATGAATTCTTTGGAAATATTTTCCTTTGCTCCTTGGTATAATGCCAATGATCTAAGTATATATATATGATGAAGAAAGATGCCTCTTCCAAAATGGTTAATTTCAGGGCCCCTGCGTTAGGGGTACTGCCGGGGGGGGGGTACATAGTCTGAAAATAAAGTAATACTTTGAAATCCGTTCTTTGATATTAATCACCCATTTCTGATGAAATGAAATTTATAAAATTTATAAAATTTTAAAATATGTGTCCCCAGGGTCAGTGGTTCCTTTGGGTTGTTGTGCACAACTGGTGGTTATCAAGTGGAAATGCATTTTCTCTCTGTTACTCTGATCTCCCTTTGGGTATTAAGTAACCAAATTAAGCATGCTAAATGTATAGTTATGATAAACAATGGTGTCTCTTTCAAAATTGTGAATTTCAAGGCATTTGGTTTAAAATAGTCAAACCAAATTCAGTTGTTGGAAAGTTGTTACATGTGAGCTATAAGGCCCGTGGGCCTCTTGTTGGTATGAGACGTATTGGAGGGTACGCATATGCTATCATCCTCTCCCACGATATTGACAATGCATCTATTGCTAAAGCTTTCTGATCTGGAATCCAAGAGCAGTAAACTGGAGTCTTGTGATTCCATTTCGAAGCAAATAGATCTATCATTGATTTCTCCCAAACACTGAATATCTGATTCAGTACCTCATTGTTCAGAGACCATTCTGTGTGCGGAATTTTTACCCTGGACAGGTGATCCGCAATTGAATTCAAATGGCCTGCTAGATGAGCAGCTTTCAATGAGATGTTGTTTTGAATTGGCAATTTCCACAACTTCCAAACTCTTAGACAAAGGGCTGGTGATTTTGTTCCCACCATTTTGTTTATGAATTGCACTGCTGTGGTATTGTCGCACTGAATAAGAACTTTCTGATTTCTCAGATAAGGAAGAAAATACACAACTGACTTGTATACTGCTTGTAATTCTAGGTGATTGATATGCAGAGCCTTCTCGTTCTCTGTCCATATCCCCTGATAAAATTTCTTCTCTATGAATCCCCCGAACCCCGAGTTTGAAGCATCTGTTGTGAAGGTAATAGTTGCCTGTGAAGGTAATAGTTGCCTCCCATGGTTGAAGAAATCTGCCCTTTAAAGTGTTTACTCTCCTTAACCACCATTTTAAATGTTCTACAAGGTGTTGAGTAATGGGTACCTGATATTCTAGGTCTCTGGACGATGGTTTCCAGAAGTGTAACAAATGCAACTGAATTGGTCTCATGAACAGTCTGGTATAAGGAATCAGTTCTAGACATGAGGCCATTAAACCCAATACTCTCAGAAAATTCTGTGCTGATGACATCTGATTCTCTGAAAGTATTAAGGTTTGAACTGCTAACTCTAAATTCTGAATTTCCTCTAGGGTTGGAAATACTAAACCCTGATCTAGTCTGAATAAACTCCCCAAGTAGACTATTTTCTGACTTGGAATCAATTGAGATTTCTTTCTGTAGATTATGAAACCTAGGTGTAACAACAACCTGAGCACTTTCTCTCGATCCATCAATAAATTTTCGCGAGATGAATTGACTATTAGCCAATCGTCTAGGTAAGACACTAGTCTTCAGGATATTTTGTACCCGAAGGTAAGCAGCTACTGTTGCTACTATTTTTGTAAATACCCTTGGAGCTTGGGTTGGACCAAAACATAGAGCTTTGAATTGATAAGCTTTTTCTTGAACAAAAAACCGAGGATACTTGCGATGGCTTGGATGCATTGGTACATGTAGATAAGCATCTTTGAGATCGAGAGAAATTGCCCAATCGTTCTTGTTCACCAAATTGATTACTTTTATCAATGTGTCCATTTTGAAATGCTTTTTCACTATATACCTGTTCAGAGGTCTTAGATTTATAATTGGTCTCAATTCCCCCGATTTTTTGGTTACTAGAAAAAATGTACTGTTAAAACCGATCTGCATTTCCATGCAAGGAACAGGCTCTATTGCATCTTTTCCTATAATTTTTGAACCTCTTCTAATATAAGAGCATTTGCATTTGTTTTGCGTATACCTGTTTGAATTGGAGAATTGAGAAATTTTAATTTTAAACCCTCTTTCAGAGTTTGTAAAACCCATTTGTCTTCTGTTATTTTTTCCCATTGATGATAAAACTTTTGAAGACGACCTCCTACAGGTATGTGGGGACACAATGACATTGTTTCCGAGTCATTGATTTGATTTAAAGTTGCGAAAGGAACTCACTTTACAATTCTTCCCCCGTGATCCTCTGCTTGACTGGCCAAATCTGTATCCTACTGCAGCTCCGTAACTATAATCTGCTGTAGAGGAAGTTCTTTGCCTTTTAGGTTGAGCTTCTGAATAGGTGAAGCTTTTCCTTTTGTAATTGGTTTGTTGAGAGGTGTTCCTATTGCTAGTAGACTTAGACTTAAAATCTGATAAAACTTCAGCAAGTTGTTTATTTCTCTCTGTTTTCGCTTTCAGTCTGTCATCAAACTTATTTCCCAGAACCCCATCTCCTGTCAGAGGAAGTGAAAGAATAGTGGACGCATAGTCTTTATATTCACTAAGCCCTGAATCAAACATGGTTGCTTTGCGTCTTATTATATGGATGATAGGCTCCTGCCCTACAGATTTCATCAAGTGTTTTTGTTGACATAGCAAAAATGTCTCTCACAGTTTGAATAGCTCTATCCATATTAGGTTCTTTATCTTGTAGCGTATCCAAAAGGAAACCCAATGCTTGTTGTGTATAACAGTTGGAAACTATAGCCATCCTTGAAGCTACTTGTCCTTGGTAACCCAATTTCTCCACTGCTCTGAGAGATTTGGTATACAGTCCTGGTGAATTGCCAAAAGCCCCCTTCTGTCCATATTTTTTAATAAGTAATGATTTTACTGAGTCATCCAAAGAAGGCACATTTAATATGTCCTTACTATCTTTACTTACCGGAAAAAGAGTCTTGTAACTTTCCTTGTATGATGACAATTTAGAAGGATTTTCTGATCTCCCAAGATTTGTTGATGATTTCCTTCTAGCTAACATCCAGACACAGTCCAACGTCTGTGGTATCTGTAGATAAAGCATCAGCACCAAAAATTTCAGCAAGTTTAATTACATTGTTTTCTTTATTTTCTGCAGTTTCAGCATTAGAAGTGTACTTGGAAAAACGTTCTTTTTCCTCACACAAAACTTCGTCCTGGACTTCAGACCTGTGACTTTGATATGTCTCATTTCTTGATACACGACTCTCCTGATCTTCTGGAGAATCAAGTAGTGTTCTTCTTTCTTCCATGCTAACATGAATTGACATGGTGTCTGGGTCTGATACTCGAGGCGCATCCGAAATGCCCTCTAGTTTATCACGAAAATGTAGGCCCGCTGAAACGGCCGAATTTTCTCTGTTTCTCTGACGGTCCGCCTCAGTAGCGTCCATAGAAACTAAATTTTGGGGTTTAGAACTATTTTGAACGTTGTCATTGTCCGTACGGTTCAGTAAAAACTGGAAAATTTGATCAATTTTATTAGCATTTTGCCCCATTTGTTCTTCCTGACTTGCCAGCCTCGCCTCAAAATCCTCGAATTCTTTTCGGCTGGTCGTTTTCTTCTTTTTACCAGACCTTGTCTTGGGTGTAATAGGACATACTTCATCATTGTCTTCCATCATAGAGCCACGATGGTTATAGATTTTAAAGATTTCAAAAACGATGTCGACTGTTTGGCGCAGAAAAATAAACTGATTAGAGGAAGAGGAATAAGCGTGTTAATGACTATTCTGAGTCAGTAAAGCGCTTATTTAAATGCGAGTTGACTGTGGTAAAGGGAGATAAATCTTTATGTATATTTTCTAGGTGGTAAGAAAAACCGAATGAAATGAAATTCATCTCCCAGTGCATGCCGGATTAGACAGGTTTTACTGTGTATATGTTGTTAATTTCTGATGTTAAATGTAATTTTCTGAGTTATGTTTTATGTTGTGAGAAAGTGTTTAATTTATACTCTAAATTTTTGTTGATTTTTTTTGTGCCGAATAAAGTGTTTTATTTTTTCCTTCAAAAGACCATGGTACATCCAACACAAACATTTTTTATCGAGTGTAAATTCAAGTATTTGCATATTACCACTCTTTGGGTGAATTTCATTATTCATACAGTTAAAAAAATTGACACAAGAAGACAAACACTTCTCGATAAAGAATACATGTATATTCTTCAGAAGAAAAGCACGGCTTCAATTTGTCGAAGTTCGCAGTATAATATTCTACTGAAGAAACTACTAAAGCTTATACTTAAAACAAGTTTAAAAATAATGAATATAAATGAATAATACAGGGACAGTGTAGAAAATACAATTTGAACAAGAGATGTTTGTAAAACGCTCATGCCCCCCTCCCCCAAATTGGAATATTTCCAAGTCCAAGGGGCATAACTCTATCAAAAATGATGAGATCGTACCCAAAACAGAACTTGACCTAGATATTCAGTTGACAAATCTGTATACCAAATTTCATTTCAATATGTGCAATCTCTTCAAAGAAAATGAACGGTAACTGCAAATAATTCAAATTTTTTTAAGTTCAAGGGGCATAACTCTGGCAAAAATGATGAGATCGTACCCAAAACAGAACTTGACCTAGATATTCAGCTGACAAATCTGTATACCAAATTTCATTTCAATATGTGCAATCTCTGCAAAGAAAATGAACGGTAACTGCAAATAATTCAAATTTTTTTAAGTTCAAGGGGCATAACTCTGGCAAAAAAGGTGTGATCGTACCCAAAACAGAACTTGACCTAGATATTTATCTGATAAATCTGTATACCAAATTTCATTTCAGTATGTGCAGCGGTTGTGAAGAAAATGAACGGAAACTAAATGGACCGACAGACAGCAGCAAAGCAATATGCCCTGCCTTGAAGGGGGACATAAAAAATTCATTAAGGCAGAAAGGAACAAAAATCATTAAAATGAGAAAGAACAATTGTTTTCATTAACTCTTATAGAGAAAGTACACGTACATGCAAAATAAAGTTTTCAACTACCGGATATCAATTTTGGTCTCACATAATGTTTAGAATGCATGGGTTTATTTTAAATTTTACAGAGCAGATTACAATTTATTCTATTTTATTTCTAGCTGCAGAACTGTAGCGTTATGTTTTTAGGTCACCTGAGTGTCACTCAGGTGTCCTATTGCCACATGTATCTGCACAGGCACCTGAAGTATGGATAATACCCCCCCCCTTTTTTATGAAAAAAAATGTAAGAGTGTATAATATCTCAAAAATATAAAATTTCCCCGTCAAACACATCTATATGTCGTTATATGCAAGCAGATTGTACTTTTTCTCACGTTTAAAGAATGGCCTTATTCGGTATAATAAAAATACACAAGGTAAGAAACAAAAGTTGTAAACAAAAGGGGAACCCCTACTTCGAGACAGATTACCAAGGTAATAATTAATGTTACCTATCATAATTTTGCAATCACTCTGTCTGGGAGATGTTCTTTGATTAGTCTCTTTAACCTAAACCCCGCTATTAGCGTTTGATATGCCGTAATCAGACGATTTATTAATCGGATACATAAAATTTTCTCCATTGGCAGCGTTGAAGGAGGTTTTGGAGCTGCTTTTCTGTTTCGCCTTATCTGATTGGCTAATTATAATACAGTTTAAATATCTAACCAATCAGATAAGGCGAAACAGAAAAGCAGCTCCAAAACCTCCTTCAACGCTGCCAATGGAGAAAATTTTATGTATCCGATTAATAAATCGTCTGATTACGGCATATCAAACGCTAATAGCGGGGTTTAGGTTAAAGAGACTAATCAAAGAACATCTCCCAGACAGAGTGATTGCAAAATTGTGATAGGTAACATTAATTATTATCTTGGTAATCTGTCTCGAAGTAGGGGTTCCCCTTTTGTTTACAACTTTTGTTTCTTACCTTGTGTATTTTTATTATACCGAATAAGGCCATTCTTTAAACGTGAGAAAAAGTACAATCTGCTTGCATATAACGACATATAGATGTGTTTGACGGGGAAATTTTATATTTTTGAGATATTATACACTCTTACATTTTTTTTCATAAAAAAAAGGGGGGGGGGGAGGTATTATCCATACTTCAGGTGCCTGTGGTATCTGTTTTTGTCCGTCGTCAAAAGTTGGTCGTAAACTGATGAACTTACGCTACAAAAATCCCCAAACACTCTAGTTAAGGAAAGAATTTAAAGTATTTAACGTAAAATATTTTTACCTTATTTCTAATTTAGGGATCCTCTCGAAAAGCTTTTTTGATTTGTGTAGCGTTGCCTTTTATTGAAGATCAGCTCTACTTTGCAGAGCACGATACATTCGCGTTACAGGCATGTAGCAACCTCCCCCCCCCCCCACACACACACACTTTCTTCCAAGCATAACCTTTACTTTTGAAATGTTCATTGAAAGGCCTGTTGACAAACCCCCTTCTTCAAAGCGCAAGTTTTCACTTTTGAAAGCTGGTTACATCCCCCCTAAGAAGGGTAGATGGTAGCGCATGACAAAAATTGGTACTGAAAGAAGTTCGACATCATTACCCCCACCGAATATAGGATTTTCGATTTTGGACAATGTTCCCTTTTCTCCATGTTAGTTTTTTTTTTGACCGATTTGATATTTTTTCGGGCTGCCCCCCCCCCTTCTTTTATTTTTCAAAATCGATGCTACGTCCCTGAGTTAAGTTTGTAAATGTCAGTTGCACATGTAGACATCGTATTTTAAATGTTATTTGGGATATTTTAAAAATGTATATTTTTTAAAAGGCATATGTTGCTATAAGCTTCTTAAATAGCTGTCTTAACTGATGGATTGATTTTATATTGTTTAACGTCCCTCTCGAAAAATTTTCACCCATATGGAGGCGTCACCGTATGACAGTGAAGGGCTTCAAATTTAGACTTATACTCGGCACTCAGGGCCATTGAGCAGTGAGGGTTCTTTATCGTGCCAGCGCCTACCGTGACACGGGGCCTACATTTTTAAGGTCATATCTGAAAGACCCGTGACTTTCACTTCTAATGCCGAGCGCTGGGTGAAGGAACAGTCACTCTTTACGTTCTAGGTTTGACGCGGCGCCGCGAACGAGAATCGAACCTGGGCCTCCCGATCACGAAGCGAACGCTCTACCCCTAGGCTACCGTGATGGAAAGGATGCTAATTGTCAAATAGCAACCGATGCGATATTTTCGTTTTATAACCGGTGCAATACATGCCAAGACTCTGGCAACAACTGTAACTTTAAAATATCGTGTTTCGTCCAAATATCTCTTTCAAAATACACTTTTCGCATATTTTTAATCATTCGCATACCAAAATGAAAGAAAAACTGAGCACTCACATAACCCACGCTCCCACAAAACTTTATACTTGCTGCGTTGGGCATTATAGGGTTATTGAACTTATATTGGTGAATATTGGCACAAGTTGGCTGTTCAAATGCACGAGCTTGCGAGTGCATTAAACAGCCAACGAGTGCCAATATTCACCAATATAAGTTCGATAACTCCTTTATTATATAGCTTAAACATTTCCACATATTTTATAATGATTATTCCAACTAAAAAAACTCAAAAGTAATGATTTTTTAGTATCTATATTCAAATTAACATCTGTCCTGTAAGCATACAATGTCGCATCATTCCGATGACCCCACCGAGCGATTTGATTTGCTTATTTAGGTTTTAATGGGTCTAATACGTACGTTACGGAAGCCCATTTAGGACCTATCGAAAAATATTTTTGAATCCGATATAACGAATTGTCGAATTTGTTAAAACGAATTTATTTCGTAATAACAATTTCTTTGAATTCATTATAATGAATTTAATCTGTAATAACAAATTTGTTGATTTTTAGCTCTACTGGTCAGAGACCAGAAGAGCTTATGCAATAGTAATGCGTCCGTCGTCCGTCCGTCTGTCTGTCCGTCTGTCTGTCTGTCTGTAAACAATTTTTCAAAATGCTACTCCTCCTACAGTTTTGGTCCGATTTCAATATAACTTGGCACACAAGTAGACTACACTAAGATACATAATTCTGTGCATCGGTTTTTGATTTCGATGAACGGTGTTGCCATGGTTACTAAAAATAGAAATTTCTGTAAACTTCCTTTAAAAAGCTATTCCTTTCATGGTTTTGGTCCGATTTCAATATAACTTGGCACACAAGTACACTACACTATGATACATAATTCTGTGCATCAGTTTTTGATTTCAATGAACAGTGTTGCCGTGGTTACTAAAAATAGAAATTTCTGTGAAATTCCTTTCGAAATGCTACTCCTCCTACAGTTTTGATCCGATTTCAATATAACTTGGCACACAAGTCGACTACACTAAGATACATAATTCTGTGCATCGGTTTTTGATTTCGATGAACGGTATTGCCGTGGTTACTAAAAATAGAAATTTCTGTGAAATTCCTTTCGAAATGCTACTCCTCCTACAGTTTTGATCCGATTTCAATATAACTTGGCACACAAGTCGACTACACTAAGATACATAATTCTGTGCATCGGTTTTTGATTTCAATGAAGGATGTTGCCGTGGTTACTAAAAATAGAAATTTCTGTGAAATTCTTTCAAAATGCTACTCCTCCTACAGTTTTGATCCGATTTCAATATAACTTGGCACACAAGTAGACTACACTAAGATACATAATTCTTTGCATCGGTTTTTGATTTCGATGAACGGTGTTGCCGTGGTTACTAAAAATAGAAATTTCTGTGAAATTCCTTTCAAAATGCTACTCCTCCTACAGTTTTGGTCCGATTTCAATATAACTTGGCACACAAGTAGACTACACTAAGATACATAATTCTGTGCATCGGTTTTTGATTTCAATGAACGGTGTTGCCATGGTTACTAAAAATAGAAATTTCTGTGAAATACTTTCAAAATGCTACTCATCCTACAGTTTTGGTCCGATTTCAATATAACTTGGCACACAAGTAGACTACACTAAGATACATAATTCTGTGCATCGGTTTTTGATTTCGATGAACAGTGTTGCCGTGGTTACTATAAATAGAAATTTCTGTGAAATTCTTTCAAAATGCTACTCCTCCTACAGTTTTGGTCAGATTTCAATATAACTTGGCACACAAGTCGACTACACTAAGATACATAATTCTGTGCATCGGTTTTTGATTTCGATGAACGGTGTTGCCGTGGTTACTAAAAATAGAAATTTCTGTGAAATTCCTTTCGAAATGCTACTCCTCCTACAGTTTTGATCCGATTTCAATATTACTTGGCACACAATTAGACTACACTAAGATACATAATTCTGTGCATCGGTTTTTGATTTCGATGAACGATGTTGCCTTGGCTACTAAAAATAGAAATTTCTGTGAAATTCTTTCGAAATGCTACTCCTCCTACAGTTTTAATTCGATTTCAATATAACTTGGCACACAAGTTGACTACACTAAGATACATAATTCTGTGCATCGATTTTTTATTTCAATGAACGGTGTTGCCATGGTAACTAAAAATAAAAGTTTCTGAGAAATTCTTTTAAAATGCTTCTCCTACAGTTTTGGTCCGATTACAATATAATTTGGGACACAAGTAGACTATACTAAGATACATAATTCTGTGCATCGGTTTTTATTTTGATGAGTGGCAAGGATCATTTTTCTATTTATTGCTGTTATAAAGTTTCAAGTCCCAACTGCTACTTTTCTCTTCCTTTGTTTTAAGTATAAACCAGTAGAGCTACAGTCTCGACAGAGACTTCTGGTGTTATAACGAATTCAAAAATTTGTTAATACGAAATAAACTCGTTTTTACAGATTCTAAAACTTGTTATAAGGAATTGAATTCAATTGAACGAATTCCATATCTTGTTATAACGAATTAAATTCGTTAAAATGAATTCGACAAATTGTAATATCGAATTCATATATATTTTTCTATAGACCCTGATTATTGAATTCGATCAAACGAATTTAATTCGTTATAACAAACTTTGGAATTTGTTTTAACGAATTTAATTTGTTATAACAAACTTAAGAATTTGTTTAAACGAATTTAATTTGTTATAACAAATTTTTGAATTCGTTTTAACGAAATTAATTCGTTGTAACAAATTTTTGAATTTGTTATAATGAATTCAACAAATTTGTTATAACAGATTAAAATCGTTATAACAAATTTATAGAAATTGTTATAACGAATTAAGTTCGTTATAACAAATTCGACAATTCGTTATATCGGATTCAATAATATTTTTCCATAGGTCCTAAATGGGCTTACGTACTAAATTTTTAATAAATAAACTTCATTTTGTGAAAAATAAACACATCTTACCTAGATGCCACTTGCCTTCTTTAATTTCGCTCTGAGAATTTAACCAGACGACTTTTTTTTGTTTACAACGGGGCGTTCGATATTGAACGCTCGTATTTGGAATGTTTCGGACATACTCGTATATGTAATACAAACCTAGCGTTCAATAAAACGTCAAGATATTGAACGCTAAAATTCTCTAGATTTTTGGTAATATTTTATTAGAGACTATTTATTAGCTATATTATAAATAAAGATACATCTGCTCATGTTAGATATACTTAAAATGCAACACAGAAGACATTCTTATCCCAGAAAGCATCCTCATACAAATTTGTGCAATGGGACTTGAATTGTCAAATTTATGTAAACATGTTGTGCCTATCACAGAAATATTTTTAGGCTTCGTTGGAAGAGGACTAAAAGAACCTGTTGTCATCCATAACATGATAAAAATAAATCAAGTACGATCGCTCGAGGACTCACTGTTGACCCAGGTCGAGAGATATGACTCAAGTTGAATGTCATTTTGCCAGTTGGATCTGGTAAGAACATTATGCATTAAGAGCATGAAGAGTGCAACGAGATAAACCGTGAGACAGTGTATCTCGGTATATTTTGTCACGGTTCGATTCACAATACGTTTAATTTGTATCGCGGTTCGGTTCATTCGGTTTGGAATTATCCGAAACGTCCGATTTGGGTCCCTATTTATAATTTCAAAATGGCTTCCGGAGAAAAAAATCGTGAAGTTAACTTCACCTCTAGCATCATTCAAATCTCAAATTTGGAACTATTTCGGGTTCCGACAAAACGATGGTACAAAGCCAAATGTCACCACCTGTAAGCATTTTACTGATGTTTCTTACAAAACCGGAAATACGTCCAACATGACAACACATATGAAATGGCACCATCCGAACGTTAAGATTTTCGTGACTAGAAATAAACCATTGCCCCATTGGCAGATGCGCTTGCAAGATTCGCTTAAAGTTAACCATCCATCGAATTCACCAATAAGTCTAAGCATCTCCCAAGCTATGAGGAAATTTATTGCCATTGATATGAGGCCTTATTTCATTGTGGAGAATCCTGGTTTAAAGCAAATGGTATATGTGTTAGAACCTAAATACCAGCTGCCGTCGAGAACGTATTTCAGTGAAAATATTATTCCAGAACTTTATAAAGAAACGCAGGATACTGTAAACCAACTTTTATTCGCGACGACTTTATTTCGCGATTTACCAGGGATAAACTTGTTCGCGACGATTAATTTTCGCGATCAAGCCTTTTTGCATCTGTTTTTAATAGACAAATATACTATAAGGACCGGTTCGCGGCGAGAAATATTCGCGAAGACGAGGCTCTCGCGAACTTCGCGAAAATTTCTCGCACGCGAATAAAAGTTGGTTTACAGTATTGTTTTGAATGAACTGAAATCGGCAAGTATGGTATCTCTAACAACTGATGGGTGGACTTCAAGAGCTACACAAAGCTATGTGACAGTTCCTGGCACCTAAAAAGTTATGTTCTCCAGACAAGGCCCCTGTTTGAGACGCATTCTAGTGAAAATTTAGCTAATGTTCTAATGAAAGCAGTTGATGAATGGAACATTGCAAAGTATCACACATCAGGATCGTCAGCTGAACCTACACAGAAACCTATTGCCATAACAACAGATAATGCTGCCAATATTGTTAAGGCAATTGACATTGCAGGGTGTGTTTTTTTCACCCGACATACGCTGTTATGCTCATTGTTTTTAAATTTAGCTGCACAGAAAGCTATGGAAATCACTTCAGTTTCAAGGCTGCTAGCAAGGACGTATTAGAAGAATTGTTAGGTAGTCCAAACTGAAGTCCAGTAAGGAAGAAAACGGCAATGCAGGAACTGTTTGGGGAGGTATTTATAACGTAGGTAGAAGCTAGAAGACCTATACAGACAAGAGCTGAAGTAAATGCGTACAGAAACCAGGCAAGCCTTCCCCTAGACTCAAATCCCCTTTTTGTTGGAAGAAGGATATGGAGATAACGAACAGTATTCAATATCAAAGCCCATAAAACAATACAAAATAGGAGCAGAGCAAACACGGACCTCCGAAATATCAGAGGTGGGATCATGTGGCATGGAGGAGTGAGCATCCCCTGCTACCGGTCACACCCGCCGTGTGCTCCTCGTCATGATCGGGAAATAACGGAAAAATCCGTCGTCAATTTAATGTATAAATAATGGACCAACAATTAGTATGAAAAACATCAGTCAGAAATTGACTTAATGATAAATTGTATTTGCTGACAATGTATCGACTATAGAAATTACAAAATGATGCTTTTAATCGAGACTGTTGATATTCTTGTTTCATCAGCTTGCTTGTCAATTATTTACCTCGTTTTAGAAATTGTTCATACGTAGAGCATGTTCTTGCGTATCGAATTAGCTGAGATATATAGACTCCGTATGCAGATGATGATCGTATATTGCTGCATATGTAAGGAAAGTTGACGATAGAAAAGTAAGTCATCACGTTTATCATATAGCTTGGTTGTTAGATTACCTTCAACGTCTTTTCCAAGTAAAATATCCAAGTATGAAACAGATGTGTGGTATCTTTTATCTCAAGCTCTCCAGGATATATCGTATCGACGTAGGAACGGAAACTACCATTGTTAATACGTCGTCGACAATCTAAATGTAGAGTTGAAGGCCACAGCAAGTGTTTTCTTCTTTTTTGGCACAAATTCTGCTTCATACAAAATAGGTCAGCTGATAACGGAGCGCAATTGGTACCCATGGGAATTCCAATAGATTGTTGGAAGACCTGGTCTCCAAAAACCACATAGATATTGTCAATCAGAAACTCAAGTATCTTTTTGATGTCAACTTCAGAGTACTTGTGTGTGCAATCAGCATGTGTTTTAACAAAATAACTTTGCAAATGACCAATGACCAGGTAAGTAAATTTACGAGTTCCATTTTTATTGAAAAAGCAGCTGTCAATATCAAAAAGCCTGGTCTTTCATTTATCGTGGGGAATGATTGTGTATAAAGATGAAAAGTCGTAAGATTTTAAGCTGTAAAGAGAACGAGCAAAAGCTTCCTCTCCTCTCAAAATTAGCAAGAACTATTCTATGTATCCAGGCCACCTAGGTGCCCAGTGAAGTGTCTTTCCTAGCTGGTGCACTGGATATTGTCACAGCAAAAAAATATTCCCTCAATCCAGATCAAGTTGACAAATTGATATTTTTGAGAGAAAAAACATGCACATTTGATGTTAACATCCCCTGCACTGGAAAAGACATGTTAACTAACAAACTATGTCATGTTGAAACAAATAAATGATAACAAAATGAGATATTCTTGCTTTTTTTATTCTAAATATCCATATATCTAAAGTAATAGTAGAGTATCGTGATACGTATCGTATCGTGAACTGAATATCGTGATACGTATCGTATCGTGAGGTTGGTGTATCGTTGCACTCCTAATGGACCACACAGATTTGAAATAAATATGTTCTTTATAATATTACGACTTATGTATTTTAATAGCATTTCACACAAACATATATTATTTCGTCTAAAAGTTATTAAAACTTCAAATTTTTAGACGGGTTTGATTGATACATCCTTGCACTTTAACAAATTTTTCATTAATACACAAGATTGCCACTTTTCCTAAGTATTAAGAATAAAAGTAAAATTTGTGAGAGTGCAAGGATGTGTCAATCAAACCCATCCAAAAATTTGAATTTTCAATAACTGTAAGATGAATCAAGTTTTTTAATATATTTGTGTGTGAAATGCTATCAAAATATATAAGTTGTGATATTATACCGAAAATATTAACTTCAAATCTGTGTCATGCACCTTTAAGGACAATGCAGATACAATGTATCTGAGTGTGTAAAATTCTTGATAATATAAGCATATTGTTCTTCCATTTTTCCCAGCTGGATCATAGTACCACAACCAAACATGCTTATGAGTAAAGTGACCTTGAGCTGAGTTTCTAAGTCAAAATTTAAGGACAAAGCAGAATTCTGTAAAATAGTCAAACCTCAAGCTTAAGCAGATATTTGTGTTGTAAAATCCAAGCCTGAGGTATATACTCTCTGCCCATGGACTAGTGTAGCTAATACTGCACTCAAAGAGTGATTTTGGTTAAATGGAATGCAATGTTTGAATCAAGTAAAACGTCAAGACTCACACAAAAGGAAAAAAGTGCAAATATACGAGGGTCGTTCAATAAATAATGCAACATGTCATCTAAAAGTAAGAAATGTACGTAATACATATTCTTAACAGTTTCAATCCCTCAAGACATTTCCTGTTACATGTACCCTTTACGCATGCCTTGGGTCTTTGTATCCATGAACAAAAATTCTCTGCATATTCATCTTTAAGTATGCCCGAAAGGATGAATATCATTTCTCATGCCATATCTAACATTTTACAATCTTCCTTTGATTGTTTTCATGTGTTTTGGGAATGAAAAGATCTCATAGTGGCTGTGATCAAGCTAATATGGGTGATTGAAAAGTCCTGTATACTTTCTTTTCTTCAAAAAATCTTATTTATTTCTCTAAGCGTATATGCAGCTGCGTTGTCAGGCACAAGAAAAATACCCTGGTCACCGAATTTCGGACTTCCTTTGCAGGAAATCTGTTTAACTTTCCGTTGTGCAATTTGAAGATAAAACTTAGCATTGCAAGTCCCTCATGTGGATGAATGTACATGTTATAATGGACCTCTTTAAATACACGAAAACTAATGAAACACGTTTGGCGCCATTGCTTCCATTTATCATAATTAAACGACACTCTTTTCTTTTATTCCACATTTGTTATCATTAATCTTTTTAATCATAAAGCTATAAAAAGTGCACCCATATTTCGTCATACATTAAGCAAGTTTATCAATTCTTCAATTTTGTTTAAACGTTTGTTTTTAAATAAACCGTTGGAACATTTTTCGAATATTCTTTCGTGGGCATTTGTGAGAATATAGGGCACAGATCTGATCGAAATATTGTTATATAATTTTCCTTTGTCAGAATCCTACAAAATGCTATGACGATTAAATGTTTAGTATCTTAACAATGCCTTTCCATGTAAATATATTCTTTTTAAATTTCATGTGGTACATAAAGTCAATATTTTTGTTGTTCCCACAAATTTCAATTGACCACATTGACTGTTATATTTGAACTCTCCTTTTTTTCTGAATTATTGAATCCATCTGAATGGTAAACAGCGTTAAAGATAATTTTTCTACTTATAAAAATCATATCTTAAATATGAGGTCTGCGGCGATTTATGTAAAATGCGCAATTTTCAAAAACGCTCTTTTTTCATCTTTTTGGCAGAGATCATTTATAAACAGTTTTCAGCTCAGTGTAGTGACCATGTAAATGAGTAAGTAAGTAAGTAAATTTTATTTAAAGTCGGCATTGTATACATTACATAACAAGAAACATGAGCTCTGTAGAGCTCTTAAACCGACTATCACAGTTAAAATATCACAAAAAAACATTTACAACATAATTAACATGCAAAAGCACATGTACATATATACACATACATATGGCAGATAAAACGAATTTTAAGAATTAAACAAATGTTAAGAATTTATATTTTCTTTAGAATTAGTTAAAGAAAAAAAAACAAACTTGAAAAGCAATATGATTGCATTAAATGTAACAAAAATAAATATAACGTCAGTATTATAAGTAAATAAATAAAAGTCATATGAAAGTAATAAAAATTAAGCACTACGTTTAACCCTTAAAGTCAGATTAAAAATAACTAATTGTACTGTTAATAATAATAAAAAATAAATAAATAAAAAACGATAATTAAATAAATTAGGAGGAACATCAAGGGGTTGAGTGCTTGTATCGACAGCCACAGCATCATTGGTAGTGGACTTTCCAGTTCCGTTATGTGCACGTCGTGGTCTTTTCACCTGACTTGTTTTGGACTGTTGGGCTTTATTCCTTTTGCCTGGCATAAAGCTGGTAAATATATACCTATATAAATTTAAAATTAAGGAAGAAGTATGTGTCCAATATATTATGTTATGTATAAATATAAACTGTAAAAGGCTTCGGCCTTAATTGACAATGAACAAGAATTGTAAGACCTCACTGTAGCCAGTGTAGGCCCCAACGTCAGAGTCAGTTAGCCTACATGACAACGTATTTGAGCATATTGATATTTAACATTACATTATATAACCACTTTCATCGCTCAGTACAATGTGTAAATCTAATACAACAAACTAGAAAGTGATGAACCTTTTCTTACAATTAATTTTTTACTTCATTGATTCTGCCGCTTTTCGATAAAACACCCTGTATCACCTACAGTTGTTGACAAAAATTTTCCGGAAATAGAGTAAATAGTAGAACCAAAAGTGTTTTGGAACAGATCTGTATTTCCCGAATTGCCGTAAGCCAATAAAAGCACCCATTGTGCGACTGCAAAAGCCATTAGTCAACATCACTAAGCCGATGCTGATCAGTAAGAACTATCAGCCACATAAAACGAAAAGTTGACATAAGTTATAAATCACCACCTTTGAAGCCGACAACCCTCGCACCGTGTCAAATTCCCAAGAAGGCTGTAGTGCCTTTCCCACAGATAACAACCTGTTCGGCTGTTGTTAATTGTTTTCATCACTACTACAAACGAGGTACTTGAAGGGCTTGTAATGTATCTAAGCGCAGTTGCAGAACAATAAAACCTTAATAAATGAATAATGAAAAACAACTATTTGTACAAGACTCAATATCATATAAAGGGGATAGCAAATACAAACAGTAAACTTGTACCTTCAAAAATGAAATGCGGATTTTTTTTTTTTTTTTTTATTATTATTATTTTTTTTTATTATTTTAATTCCTCCATAATCTGGACCATTGAATCGAACATGATTAGGTAAATCAACTTGAAGTGAAATCGATATAAAAATCATCAAGGTAAAAGTGGGCCTAACATGAATTAAAAAACCAAAACGGCTAAATGTCAAGTACAAAATACTGCCTGAAACTTGTACCTAGGACTTGCCTAAAGTACTGTAAAAATTCACAATATTTTAGTAATCAACTAATACCGAAACAAACAAATTGGCAGATATTTTTCCAACAAATTGTTTTCTTTTTATACAGAAAAAGGATAAATCTGGAAGGCATCAACATGCACTTCTAGACTTATCAAATAAACAAGCGATGGAAAATAAATCGCCGGGGTAAAAGTTGAAACTAAAATGAAAAGACCCGCATGGGTACAAACTTGGCAAGTACAAAAGACTGCCTGAAACTTGTACTTAGGACTTGCCTAAAGTACTGTAGAATTTCACAATATTTTAGTAATCAACTCATACCGAAACAAACGAATTGGCAGACAATTTCCAACGATTTTCTTTCACAGAAAAAGGATAAGTCAATCTGGAATGCATTGAAATACATTCATAGACATCAAATAAAAACCGATGGAAAAAATCGCCATATGCATGGTAAAAGCTGAAACTAAAATGAAAAAACCCGAAAGGGTTTAAACTTGGCAAGTACAAAAGACTGCCTGAAACTTGTACTTAGGACTTGAATTGCCTAAAGTACTGTAAAAATTCACAATATTTTAGTAATCAACGAATACCGAAACAAACGAATTGGCAGACAATTTCCAACGATTTTCCTTCACAGAAAAAGGATAAGTCGATCTGGAATGCATTGAAATACATTCATAGACATCAAATAAAAACCGATGGAAAAAATCGCCATATGCATGGTAAAAGCTGAAACTAAAATGAAAAAACCCGAAAGGGTTTAAACTTGGCAAGTACAAAAGACTGCCTGAAACTTGTACTTAGGACTTGAATTGCCTAAAGTACTGTAAAAATTCACAATATTTTAGTAATCAACGAATACCGAAACAAACGAATTGGCAGACAATTTCCAACGATTTTCCTTCACAGAAAAAGGATAAGTCGATCTGGAATGCATTGAAATACATTCATAGACATCAAATAAAAACCGATGGAAAAAATCGCCATATGCATGGTAAAAGCTGAAACTAAAATGAAAAAACCCGAAGGGGTTTAAACTTGGCAAGTACAAAAGACTGCCTGAAACTTGTACTTAGGACTTGCCTAAAGTACTGTAAAAATTCACAATATTTTAGTAATCAACTAATACCGAAACAAACTAATTGGCAGACATTCTTCCAACGAATTTACTTCACAGAAAAAGGATAAATCTGGAATGCTTTAAAATACATTCCTAGATATCAAATAGAAAAACGATGGAAAAAATCGCCATCTGCATGGTAAAAGCCGAAACCAAAATGAAAAAACCCAAACGGGTTGAAACTTGGCAAGTACCAAAAAACTGCCTGAAACTTGTACTTAGTATCTGCCTAAAGTACTGTAAAAATTAAACCAACAACGAAACAATCAAATTTGCTGATACTTTTTCCAACCGAATTTTCTTCACAGAAAAAGGATAAATCCGTTTTACATTATTAGACATCCTAAATGCCTATCGTACTGTTAAAATAACAAAATGTTGTATAATTTCAAAGAATATCTATCTGAAAAATTGACGAACAATAAAAGTAACAAAATGGTGACAAACTTTTATGACTTAGATGTATATCTATTTTCTCGCTGAAATTAAAGCTCCCCTTATACTCCTATATAAATGAACATTCCCCTGACTGTTCAGATGAACTCCGTCGTGAACAAATTTACGACTGCAGTCTCCTTCACGGGGAGAAACGAAATAATTCCCATGTTCCCAAAATACGCAGTAACCCAGTGCTGGCAATGCATCTCTCAATATTGCGTTTACTTTGTCTGCAATATTATTGTACCCAAAACGAACACCAAATCGTGGCAATAATTTACAAACAATTATTTTTGCAACTTTATAGCGGCGATGCATTACCGATACCACAGATTCAATTTCTGCAGCTAACAAAGTAGCGTCGGTACTAGGACTAATATCGTTCTCCCCAATCATTAGAACAACTACATCTGGACCTAAAGCAAATACGCTCTCCATATCCTTAGATATTACATCACGAACCTTTCTTCCACCCACACCCCTGTACAGAACGGAATGCGTTTCTCCCAGACCAAGGCTCGCAGAATACCTAATGTCACCATATTTCAAGAATTCATGAAAACGACGCACAATTGAGTGTCCAAGAATGACAACTGAAGTTTTACTCATAGAAGACATAATGAAATAAATTTACTCACCAAAATCTTGATAAAATAAATAACAAACTTTGAAACAACGTCCGTCCTCCAAGGATGTAGATGGGAGAAAAGGGGAAATAATGCTTCCACTACATCAAGCAATAGTTTAACAGCAGGTCCTTCTGGGTCAGTTTGTCAAATAACAAATAAGTCAGTAGATGCAAGTATCTCAGGATTGGTATCAGGCGCTGTAATCGAACACAGTTCACAGATTGTAGGTACTGAACTTCCACCTGCAGCAAATGTCGGTAAGAAATCAGGTTTTGTAAGCTCATCAGTACCGATAGAGGCAACTGTTTCTGACAAAATAAAATCTAAAATTTGGTCAAAACAATATGTTGATATGGCTCTGTTGTTAAAAAAGGAAAAGGGGAAAAGTAAGTATTCTATCAAGGTAGAGGAACAGGATCAGACAGGTAAGGTGGTAATCCACAATATGCGATCCACAGATGACGACGAAGTTAGGGATGGTTCGTTATCCCTGCATGACTGGGTAACTGCGTGGAATAGGTATGTGACAATATATTGCATTAAAGATACACTTGCACAGCCAAAGCTTGCAAAACACATGGAATCAGTAAGGCAAATTGCAGAGGAAAAGGGGGACTGGAGAAAATATGATAAGGAGTACAGGGAACTCATAGAACAAGGTGAGGTAGAATGGGGTGATGTCCATATGGAGATATATGTTAATGCTCGCCTCAAACAATCAGAAAAGAAGTCAAGCAAAATAACACCAGACCGTTCGTCATTTGGTGCGTATGAGGAAGTCCCTCAGGGGTCATGCTTTGCCTATCACAAAGCTGGAAGGTATTGTAGGCTTGGTTCATCATGCAAATTCCAGCACAGATGTTATAACTGTGGTGGCTTCCATCCAATCTACATATGTAAAAAACCAATTCAACGGCCATTTCGTTTCTTGGACAAATCCAGAACCCAAAAACCATTTCAAGGAAATGGCACATCAACCAACACAGGTAATGCTAAATTCTCAAAGCCAACCTATCCCACAAAAGGGTCCAACTCCAGTAAATCCCAGTAGATTAGAGTACTGGTTGGTGGGGTATGACAAGGTAGAAACAGAATTTTTAGTTAATGGTTTTTTGATATGGGTTCCACATTGGTTACACAGGGGAAAGTAGAAATACTCTTTCAAAAAATTTAAAATCGGCACTGGACTTAACAGAAGTTATTAGCAAAAAGTTAGAAAAGGAGATAAATTTGGGTAGAATTATGGGTCCTTTCAAAGAGAAACCACTGCCAATTTTAAATTGTTCCCCTTTAGGTCTAGTTAGTAACAAAACAGAGGGTGAGTACCGTATGATCCATCTTTTGTCATATCCGGAAGGTGAGTCTGTCAATGATGGCATACCCGAGGAAGAGTCATTTGTTCAATACTCTTCTGTAGAGGATGCTATTCAAAACATTAAGCAGTGTGGGAAAGGATCATATTGTTGCAAAACAGATATTTCTAATGCATTTCGAATTATCAACCTACATGCATCACAGTTTCAATACTTTGGTTTCACTTGGCAAGGTCATTGGTATTTTGACACGTCTTCAGATGGGTTGCAGTTCTTCCTGTTGTATATTTGAAAGGTTTAGTACAGCACTTCAGTGGATTGCACAAGAAAAATTAGGAATTAAATTTATGACTCATGTATTAGATGATTTTCTAATTGTTGACAAATCTGCGACAGAGTGCCACAAAAAACTTGTGGCATTTTTTTTAACAGTTTGCGCCGACATAGGTGTACCTATAAAAAGTATAATGTATTTGGTTAGAGAGTTAGTGCTAATTTGTTTGCAGTCTAACATTTTGTTTAAAGCTAGGCATCTGGGTACCTAGGAAAATATTCTATGTGACTGCTTGTCTCGTTTGAAGGTGCAGCAGTTCCATCAACTTGCTCCTTGGATGGACAAAGAACCAGCGGTGATTCCCAATCTGCCAACATTACCTCCTTAGAACCAGTCTTGAGGAACCTGTTGACTTCAACATTGGCACCAGCTTCCACTCAAGCATATAAACGGGCATGGTCTATTTATAGAAATTTTGCAAACAAATTTGATATGAGTAATGATCTTCCGTTGTCTCAGGAAACTTTGGCTTTGTTTATCTCTTATTTATTTGCTGAAGGTTATGCAGCCTCCTCTATCGTGTCATTTATTTCATCAATAGCATATATACATAAAATTAATAATTTGCCTGACAATACATCATGCTTTCTCATTCAGAAACTATTAAGTTCCTGTCGCAAATCAAGACCTTCAATGGATATTCGTTTACCCATAACCATAGTAGTTCTGCCTAAAATTTGTGATGCTTTAGAACATACAATATCGAACATATATAAAAGGGCATTATTTCAAACAATGTTTTTATTGGCTTTTCATGGCTTCCTCAGAATAGGAGAGATAACATCAGTTGGCACTGCTAATAAGGTTTTACAAGTTTCACAGATTACTTTTCAAAAAAGTAAAGTTTTGATTCACTTTCAAAATTATAAACATTCTGATGGTAAAGTTTTTACTCTTACAATTAATTCTTGCAACTCTTTAAAATATTGTCCAGTGGGGGCATTAGAACACTACATTAAGATGAGAGGGAGGACCGATGGGCCCCTTTTTTGCTACCCCCAAAACACTGCAGTCACAAGGCAAGAATTTTCAAACATATTAAAGCAAAGCCTCATGTTTTGTAATTTGGATGTCAATAGATTCAAAGAACATTCCTTTCGAATCGGAATGGCCTCTTACTGTGCATCACGAGGGATGAGCGATAGTCAGATTAGATTCCTGGGTAGATGGAAATCGGATGCATTTAAATATTACATAAGACATGTGACACCATGTTGATATATGCTTGAGTGGAAGTGGATCCTCGGAGCAGATTTGTTTTGTTATTTGTGTAGGATCTCGACTTTGAAGTGATTTTCAAGAGTATTAACGTATGGGGGCATATGTTTATCCCTCATCCAGAACAATAGTGCCTAAGTCATTTGTTAATACTTAGGCTGGTAGGTGACAAGATCGCGTGCATATAAACATTTAAAATGGTGCGGAAGCTTACAGTGTGAAATATTTTCCAATATGGGGGCATATGTCTATCCCTCATCTAAAACATTGCTCGAGACAGTCCTTAAATGAATACCACATACATGTGAACTTAGTAAAAAACAGCGAATAAGATGATGATTTGCGACTATAAGGGCATACTAGTATGTTTATCCCTTATCGGACATTCTACATAGTGATTCGTTAATACTTGGGACCCACAGACATAATACACTAGGAAGAGTAAACTCATTTGGTTGTGATGGGGGCATATGTTTATCCCTCATAAGACACTTGTGAATTCAAATTGTTGTTTTATTGCATTACGGGACATATGTTTATTCCCATGTTTGTAAATTTTACTCACTTTTGGTATGATTTATGTTTGAGGTGTGTTGCCATTTATTTTTCCTTTATGGGTCTGAACTTTCCCTAATTCGGTCAAGTCAGTGGCGTTTTCAGACCCATTTTCATGATTTTTCTGTTAAATCTAAGTGGTAATTACTGTAAATTTGGATTATCTCCCTTTACAAAATTGGTTTTATTTCTCATCTTGATATCTTGTGTCTGCTAAAAATTATATGTCATTATTAATAATACTTTTGAGAATTTCAAACAAATTATTAAACGTCACAAAGGTGGCAACACACGACAAACTGTTTTACAGACTTTTTACTCATTGAAGGAGGATAAGATAAGGTGTTCTAGCTTTGAAAGGATTATGGAAAGAAATTAACCAGTTGATGGGTAACCGGGGTATCAAAATACTTATTGCATTAAAATAAATAAATTTAAGTTTACTTAAAAATTTTTATTGTAATCAATAAGTGTCCTCCTTGAATGTGAAAGTCTGAAATACTGTATAGCTGTGCTTTGTAATGTTAATTTTGTTCCATGTCTTACCGTGGTAGGAGAGGCAGAGATTGACCAATCAAAATCTGACCAATTAAAATCTAACAAATGAAATTCTGACCATGCGGTGCGTTACTCTGCCTTTTCTCCCATCTACATCCTTGGAGGACGGACGTTGTTTCAAAGTTTGTTATTTACCTCCTGCCGCCCCGCCTCCGCCATTTCTTTGTTGTGTAAATTTATGTTTTAGCGTTTTCAGACCCATTTTCATGATTTTTCTGTTAAATCTAAGTGGTAATTACTGTAAATTTGGATTATCTCCCTTTACAAAATTGGTTTTATTTCTCATCTTGATATCTTGTGTCTGCTAAAAATTATATGTCATTATTAATAATACTTTTGAGAATTTCAAACAAATTATTAAACGTCACAAAGGTGGCAACACACGACAAACTGTTTTACAGACTTTTTACTCATTGAAGGAGGATAAGATAAGGTGTTCTAGCTTTGAAAGGATTATGGAAAGAAATTAACCAGTTGATGGGTAACCGGGGTATCAAAATACTTATTGCATTAAAATAAATAAATTTAAAGTTTAGAAAATTAAAAATTCACACAGACATAGCTAAACCAAATTGAGAAAAAAGAAGAAGAAAAAAAATTAAAAATTATTAATTTATGCTGACCATGCTTACTTTAAAAATGAATTTCTTTGCGAAGACAATATGAACCAGAAGTCTCTGTCGAGACTGTAGCTCTGTTTTACACTTATAACAAAGGAAGAGAAAGGTAGCAGTTGGGACTTGAAACTTTAAAATAGCAATAAATAAAGAAATGATCCTTGATTAAGACTCTTTTTGTGGCAATACTGCAATAAGACTACAACTGTAAGAGAAGCGTTTAATACAATTTTACAGAATTTTAAATTTTAGTTACCAAGGCAACATCATTCATCAAAATAAAAAAAAAACAATAAAGACAATAATGTATCTTAGTAAAGTCTATCTGCATGCCACATTATATTATAATCAAACTAAAACTATTTGTAATAGCATTTTAAAATTATTTTACAGAAAGTTCTATTTTTAGTTACCACGGCCACACTGTTCATCGAAATCAAGAATCAATGCACAGAAATATGTATCTTAATATAGTCTACTTGTGTGCCAAGTTATATTAAAATCAGACCAAAACTGTAATAGAGTAGAATTTTAAAAGCATTTCACAGAAATTTCTATGTTTAGTAACCATGGCAACACCGTTCATCGAAATCAAAAACCGATGCACAGAATTATGTATCTTAGTATTGTCTACTTGTGTGCCAAGTTATATTGAAATCTGACCAAAACTGGAGGAGGAGTAGTGTAGTGACACGGAAATTGTCCGTGTGGGTTTTAGATTTTATGTTCTGTTCTGTTTATATGCACACCCCTACTAATGTGTTCGGAACCTTTTATTTTTCGGTGTTCTGCACATTATAAAACCCGAGGAGTTCATAATAGCTCTGGCGGTGGCTCTGGCGAGAGTTAGCGAGACTACAGCGAGATAGGGTAAATTATTCACGGAAATGTGGCTAGGAAGTGACTTGCACGTGGAGACATGGTAAACAGAAAAGTTATGTTGCGTTTCAGTTTTCACCACCCTATAATATCTGTAGAAATGCACTTCAATCGATCTCTCTTGAATTCATTCAAACTTAAATAAGTATTCTCTATGATACAACTTCTGCAGTCATGAATTAAAATTTCTTCTAGGACAAATATTCTTGCATGGGAACCGGGACTATATTTTTTGGCGTCAGATAAGCAAATGAGGCACCAACATAACTTTAACTGACGAATCAGCTGATTGAGAATTGCATTAAAGGTGAAGAACTATTTATCAGTTTTATATAATCATGGAGAAGAGTCTGAGAGAAAGCCTAGTCCTTTCACGATCTCCAAACAAATGAGATGTGATACAGATGTCGATGGAACTGTCTTTTATCAGCTGAATGGCTTTCACATCAACAGATTACAAGTTTCTTTGGAAGTTTATGTCTGAAGAAGCAGAGAGAAGATGAAAGATCTGGAAAATCCCATGACATAAAAAAGATGAAAATCTTGAAGAGGATTAAGACCTTCAAAACGTTATCATTGATTTGGTGGCATATGAGCATCAGAGTGTACTATCAAACATTGTAAACGAATTCAAATTTTAGAAAATGGTGTGTTTCAGTTTATAAACTATTACTGTATTAATGCTAATACCGGGTAGAACTATTGATGCAGTTGTTGCAGATATTTCTGTGGACGGAATTTTTGGACTTGATTTCTGTGGACGGAATTTTTGGACTTGATTTTCTCAAGAAATACAATGGGTTAATAGATCTTCAAGGGAGTTCGCTTCGATTAAATAATGAGACATACAAATTTTCCTGGGAAGGCACACTAGGTTGTTACAGAGTCACTGCAGCAAGTGACATTAGCATACCACCGAGGAGTGAAATAATTATTTCTGCCAATGTTACGGGAAATAACTATGGAGGTGCGGATTACTTAGTGGAACCAGAACAAAAATTTATTGAGACAGGGCGCGCGCTAGTAGGACTCTCGTTTTTAAAGGTAGCGATAAGATACCAGTTTGCTTAATGAATGTAACGGATGATGTGGAAAATATTTTTCGAGGAACTCTGATTGGAAAAATGAGAGCAGTTGAAGAGAGACCAAAATCGCCATCTTATCCTCAGGATCTAACCAAAGAGCTGAGATGTGATCTGAAAGATATGTTAGACAGATGTAAAGACAACCTATTACCCGAGCAAGTGACAAAAGTTGAGAACTTTCTACGTAAAAATCAGTTTTTGTTCGCAACTTCTAATTATGACTTAGGACAGACCAAGGTGGTGCGCCATAAGATAAACACGGAGCAGGCTAAACAACCTATTAAGCAATGTCCTAGGCGAATTCCGAAAGATGCACAGGTAAAGGAAATGCTCGAAAAGGATGTAATAGAACCTTCAAACAGTCCCTGGGCATCGCCAGTAGTTCTTGTACGCAAGAAAGACGGGGCAATGCGCTTTTGTGTCGACTACCGTCGATTAAATGAGGTGACTACAAAGGACGCTTATCCTCTTCCAAAAATTGATGAGGCTTTTGACCATTAGTCAGGACATGAGATGTTTTCTACGCTCGATCTTAACAGTGGTTACTGGCAGGTTAGTATGGAGGAGAGCGACAAGCCGAAGACTGCATTTGTAACACGACAAGGGTTATTCCAATTCAAGGTTATGCCCTTTGGCTTATGCTGTGCGCCTGCGACGTTTGAGAGACTTATGGAGACCGTTCTTGCAGGACTCCAATGGGATAAGTGTTCAGTATACCTTGACGACATTATTGTTGCTGTCAAATCATTTGATGATATGCTTGAAAACTTGCAACATGTTTTTCAGAGATTGCATCAGGCCGGCTTAAAGTTAAAGGCCAAGAAATGCAATTTATTTGCTACCAAGGTATCCTATCTGGGACACATCATTTCCAAAGACGGAATTGCAACCGACCCAGAGAAAGTGAAAGCTGCAGCTGAGTGGCCAATTCCAAGTACTGTGACTGAGTTAAGATCTTTCCCAGGTCTTTGCTGTTATTACCGGCGCTTTATAAAGAATTTTGCATCATTTGCTAAACCTTTGCATCGACTCAGAAAAAGGAAGGAAGTTTCTGTGGAGTAAAGAAGCACAAGAAGCATTCGAAGTGCTTTGCAACAAACTGATAACTGCGCCAGTATTAGCTCTACCAGATGTAACGATGCCATTCATTCTGGATACCGACGCTACAACGAAGCGATCGGTGCGGTATTATCTCAAAATATTGATGGCAAGGTTTATCATATGCTAGCCGTACATTGTCCAAGTCAGAAAGAAGGCATTGTGTGACACGGAAAGAACTTTTGGCCGTTGTCCATTTCCTTAAGCATTACCGCCACTATCTCTATGGTAAACAGTTTCTTATTAGGACGGACCATGGGTCATTGAGATGGCTATTAAGGTTTAAAAACCCAGAGGGCCAGTTGGCTAGGTGGCTCGAAGTAATCAGTACCTATGATATGAAAATAGAACACAGACCCGGTAAAAAGCATGGTAATGCGGACGCGCTGAGCAGAATACCTTGCGCTAAGTGTGGGTTTGATGCTTCATCAATGGAAAATGCTGAGTATGATATGAAAGTTGAACCAGCTGTTCGAACTTTTCAGCCATCAGAGGTAAAAAGTGACGACATGGATTATAGTCTGCACGAGGCTCAGGAGCAGTGTAGAGACATTAAGCTTGTAAAAACATGGGTTGAGAAAGGTGAGCGACCAAGTTTTAGCGATATGTCCATGCTTGGCTACGTAGTGAAGTCTTTGTGGAATCAGTTTTCTAGACTTGCTATAGAGAATGGATTGCTAATGCGTAAGTGGACTCTGCTTCGTCCCAACAAAGAAGTTCATCAAGCTATCATACCTGACCAAGAGCGCAGATGCGTCTTGGAAATGTGTCATGATAATCAGACGTCGGGACACTTGGGGGTGAACAAAACGATAGCTAAGATACGACAGAGATATTACTGGCCGGGATTTCAAAAAGACGTCTATCAGTATTTTACAGGTTGTGACAAGTGTACGAGACGTAAAAATCCAAATCCTAAACATAGGGCCCCGACGCAGATAACCGGATCAGGTATGCCAATGGAAAGAATTGCCACAGATATACTGTGTGAACTACCTGAAACTGATAGAGGAAATCGCCACATTTTAGTTGTGTCAGTTGTGACAGAGGCATTCGCTCTGCCAAATATGGAAGCTGCGACAATTGGACGCACTACGGTGGAACAGGTATTTGTCAGATTTGGTATCCCCTTCACCATTCATTCGGACCAAGGTCGACAATATGAGAGCAAGCTCTTCCAAGAGATGTGTCGGTTACTTGGGATTAAAAAGACCCGTACAACACCCTATCACCCGAAGTCAGACGGGATGGTGGAGCGTTTCAACCGCACATTGCTCTCTATGTTAAGCACTTACATACAGGAAAACCAACGTGACTGGGATTTGCATCTTCCATAAATACTTATGGCATATCGTTCTACAGAACATGACACCACCAATTTCTCGCCAAACATGCTGATGCTGGGGCGCGAAGCGACTACCCCATTAGAGTTGATGTATGAAATGCCTCCAGATATTAAGGATATTCCACCAAGTCAGTGGGTTTGGGTGTTGCGTGAAAGATTAAAATCAGCTCATAAGTTGGTCAGAGAAAACATGCAAGGTGAAATGCAGCGCCAGAAAAGGTACCATGATACCAAACTAGCATGGTCATCCTTTAGTCCCGGAGAAAGCGTTTATGTATTTTTCCCTACCAGAAAGAGCGGTTGTTCTCCGAAGTTAACATCGTTTTGGAGAGGGCCTTTCTTAATTGAAGACAAATTGTCAGATGTTTTATATAAGGTTGCATGCGGAACAAAAGGCAAAAGCACTATCATTCATTGTGATCGCTTGCGAAAGTGTAAGTCACAGATACTTCAAAGAGAGAATGATATCAGTAATTCCGAGAGTCCAAACAATGCAGATGATAATCAAGAGTGTCTTGTAGAAGAAAATGAAGATCAGTATGATATTGCTGAAAACCCTAGTGGTTGTGTTTCAGATAGGCCAAGGCGCATTAGAAATGCACCCGCGTGGCATGATGACTTCATTGTTGAATACAAATTATAAGCTGTCAGTACAACTACAGATTAGTGTAGAGCAATTTCATTATGTGTTTAGTTTTTAAAATATTTTTATACTCAGGATTTTGTTTTTGTGATTTTTGCAGATCATGGCAAACACCCAAGGCCACTAAAAGAAAAGAGGGTCACCTTTGTCCTACGTGTTCCCAGAGAATCAGTGAAGAATCAGAATGGGAGAAACATGTACTGGAGTGTGGGAGAAAGCGCAGACAGAAGCGGTTTGAATGTAGTCATTGTGACTATGCTACGAATAAGGAGAGAGACATGGTCAGACATTGTAGAACTCGACATGGTGGATTCGCTCAGGTTGACAGCGAGAGTGATTGGGAGCAGTTGGATCCCGGGAATCTATCAGATGTTGTTGGTGAAGCCACAGCGGCTGGGACTTCCCTTCCTTCTTCCGAAGTGACGCAGAGGAAACCAACGAGACCGACTCCTGTACACACTCCAAAAGTCAAGAGCTTATTGAGCAAGCGTTCCTTAATTCCTGTTGCTCCTGCTACATTCCAGCATCCTATGACGACTGTGAAGGAACATGCAGTTCCTTCGGCAACAGTATCAGCTGCTTCGTCGACTGATGTCCAGGATTGTAGTGTCCAGGATTCCATCCGTTCAGTTGGTGTCGACAAAGGTACACAGACTCTTCCCACAGAACAGATAACACAGGCCACTCAGACTGAAGTGACCAAGAGAAGACGCCTGGATCGGTGTCAGGAAACATATCAAAAGGACGGAAAAACTGTAGTAAAGACCCATGAGGAAGAACTCTGGTTTTAGTGATCAAAACTGTAGCTATGGCAAATAACATTGTAAATTTAAGCAGAGAGCTTAGTACGTTCAAATGTTTATGGGACATGCACATAGTTAGTCAGGAAGACTATTGCATGGTGTTAATAATAATGAACATGTGTAATATTGTACGCCTTTAGTTTTTCTTTATTGAGGAATGCGAGACGCATTTCCTGGAGGCGTGGGTAGTGAAGCAGAGATGAATTAAGATCAAATTATCCCTTCGTTTCTCGTTAGTTACATTGTGCTGACTTCCTCTTCCTTTGTTCCCTTCGGTTCTCCGCAGGTCATGTGACCTGAAGTAGGTATAAATACGGAGACAGTAGGGTTGATTTAGTTAGTCTGTTATGTACGGCTATGTAGAAGAGACGTCTACAGAAGAGTCAAACGTGGTAGGTACATGTACTGAAAGGGATACTTCATTAAGTCTTACGTGTCTGAAATAGACTTTCGAGACTTTGGTTGGTAATATAAAATTATATATAGTACCTTCATACACTAGTTTGACTGAATTTAAGAAGCGGATGCGCTTCAGTCCTTGAAAGGCGCGCGCTCCCGAGAAACAAAGAGTATATTGTACATACTTCTAATTTAAATTTGTGATTGAGAAAATTGATTCATTCTTTAATTGTTCAGACAGAACAGCCGAATCCCACAAACGAACCCGAAAACGTTACAATATGCACTTGGTTACTTTACCTGGCCATGAATTTCACAAAGTTGGTAGAGGACTCAATGTTGATTACAATCATACCAACAGTTTGACGCTTGATGTGCAAGAGTAAAGAAGATTTTTAAAGATTGCACTAATTGTAGTGGTTTTGGCCCCACGCACCAGGCCCCAGGGGGGCAGGGACCATGAAATTCTAAATTTTTGTTCCCCTTTACCCATATATGTTATATGCCAAAATTGGTTGAAATTGGTTTAGCGGTTTCAGAGTAGAAACTGAAAATGTTCAAATGTTAACGCAAGACGAATGACGACGGACGAAAACGGATAGCAATAGCTCACAGGTGACCTAAAAATTATATTGTGTAGCTAAAACAACCGTTACTTTATTGTGATAACATTATATTTCAATTCTTTATGCTTAAAGTGTATATTGAATGTTTTCATTGAATGTCTCTGAAGTTAACATTTCGGCTATTTATTTTGTGCTTACGTGATTGGAAGCAAATAGCGAATCTGGGGATATTTAATTACCAACACCCTATAAAGAGTGGTTTATTGTATTCAACTGACGATATCTTTGATAAATAGCTTAGAAGCATTAGCTATTTCCGACATTCTAGAGTTCAAAATCGACTTCAGCACTTGAGTAGTGTTCTCTGGAGATGGTTATTGATATGTCATGACTGGTTCTTAGCTTCCTAGACAGATAAGAGTAATTTTTTGTAAACAAATGAAACATTGGGTTGAAAGTGTATTCAAGATGAAATCATTTTATCTACTAATGTTTATATAATTAGATATATCGGTGTGAAGTTTTTAACATAATCACAACTTAAAAGTAATTTTTAAAAAATTACACGTACATTTTATTCTTTGAAATTCTATTTCAACCTTTCGACATTTAAGTTCGGGTACGACATAGTGTCCATATTTCAATACAAAACAAGATGTATTTGTGCAACACTGATGCCCCCGTATGGCAGCTTATGGCGAGGGGTGAATTCTCTCAAATGCATGTAAAACTTCATAGGTCAAGGTCAAAACAGTTGGTACCCAAAGGAAGGTTTTGTTACAAGGAAATATGAAAGACCCAAAGGACATATGCTCTCTAATAGCTTTAAGGGTTTTCCTAGGTACATGTATAAGTAAATTGCTCAAATCGAATATTATATATTTCACACTATACATGTATGTCATATTGGAGAAAACGCAGGTAAAATGACATCATAGTGGCTCTGCCATTAACCATTACATAACTGTTACATTGTTTGTTACATGATTGGAAGCCAATAAATCAAACAAGGATATTTGGTACGAATTATTTTTTTTTCTTATGTATTCTTGAAACAAGCTTTAAAACTTTAGGCCTTGCAATTTTTTGGGGGAAAAAATTCTCAACAACCTACCAAACCAAATTTTCATCCCGAGCATGGGGCTGGCGAACAAACATTTTTAAGATTGTCTTATTTTACTATTCTTTTTTTTATTTTATATTTGGGGTTGATGTTTATTGAACATAACTACATTTCTAACTCTCGATTCCCGCCTACATTTTACACTAATTTAATTCAATATAAATAAGAGTCTGACCTTTATAACTTGATTGAATGCAAATTAAGAGTTTTACATGTATAATTTATTTAATTATAATTTCAAAACTACTGTCAATAACTTAGTTGCTCTTGGACAATATTTCAAAAAATGTTTCGTTGCCCTCTCCCGACCGACTTACTAAAATTCGCCAGATGGAAACTTCTTTTTTTTTTACATTCCAGGACACGATATTTTTTTTCTTTTTCTTCCTCTTATCAAATATGTTGAAATTTTCTGGAAAACTAACCTACCAGTTATTTTATCCTAAGAGGGGGGGAACAAACAAACATTAATATAAAGTTAGTCGCATTTACTTTTTTTAAAAGGGTGTTGGAAATATTATCTATCGAAATCAGGCTTAGCAAATCAGTAAATTTTGGAAAGTATACAGTATTGGATAAATGACCCCTATACGTTTCCGTGTATATGAAAGATTGATAAATCTGTAACTTAATTTGAAGAGCAGTATCACGTCAAGTTGGCGGGCGTGGATCATCAGATCAAACGAGACGCATAGCGTCGAGTTCAATCTGATAATCCGCGCCGTCAACGAGAATCTTTTTTTTACAGAAACAACTATATATGTACATGTGCTTTTGGTCCTTGTAGAAATTACATAACGCTCTAACGGTCGAAGGTAAAGTCATACAAGAAAAGCAATGTATAGGTTTTGTGGTACGAAGGTGGAATCCCCCCCCCCCACCCCCACCCCAAGGAAAAAAAATTTTGGGCCCCAGCTTTCAACATGCAGTGTAACTGAATTAGAACACTACAGTTGTTTTTACAATTATTTTTAAGGAAACGTATAAGTTTATACATCCGTCTGCTTTGATAACATAAACCTACGCATGGCGCCAACACATCTAAAGTGGTTGAGCAATTACTGCAGGAAATCATAACATCATCTTTGCTACCCTTATGCAAATGATCTTTAAGAATTCAGCACGTTTTTCAAAATGTGAATGGCACCCCGTATGGGGATAGACAGAGTTTTTTATGGAATATACATGTATTGTGATTGTTTTCATATAGCGGTAATTTTGAAAACTTACAAATAAGATAAAATTAATTATTATAAAATCAAACATAACATTAGTACGTGTTAGATTTTGCTTACAGTTATAACAAGGGTAAAACAGTCTCTTTTTATTGTTTTTATGCTCCTGGATCGATAGAACCGGGACGTATATATTGTTTTTGTCCTATTTTTCTGTCTGTCTGTTGTCAAATTTAACCTTCGCCATAACTTTTGAACCATGAGAGATAGAGACTTC
This sequence comes from Saccostrea cuccullata, assembly GCF_032062105.1. Classification (NCBI taxonomy): domain Eukaryota; kingdom Metazoa; phylum Mollusca; class Bivalvia; order Ostreida; family Ostreidae; genus Saccostrea; species Saccostrea cuccullata. Next base: position 47,749 of record NW_026933943.1, read on the forward strand.
ATATTTGATATGCATACTCCACTAATTAAGTTCTTTCAAATGACACCAAGGTCAATGACCTTGTGACCTTGACCTATCTGCTAAAAATAGCTTTTTCGAACTTTGTTGCCGCCGAGCGCATAGTGTTTCACAAACACATCTTGTTTTAATTGATAAATGTTACTCCCAACTTTAATCGTAGATTCGGAGGTGTATAGTTTTTGCTTGTCTGTCCGTCTTCCTGTCTCCTAATCTATCCGCAAACAGTTTAATCTTGTTTGTTACTTTTGGTTGGTTGATACTAATACTTAAAAAGTTTACTTGTGTATTCCCTTCCACAAAATCTGTATTTGGGTATGGGTTTTGTTTTCTTGCCTTGACCTTGAAGTTCGCCTCTTTCCAAAAATATATAAGCAAACACCTGTCAATACTTTTTTATACATGTAGTTGTAAATGTTTTCATACTTCACATGATTGTGTTTTCATTTAACCATGAATTTTCCTGTGGTATAAACATTTTTGACCTCGAGTTTGGATCACTATTTAAAAACGTTAACCTTGGCCTTAACTTTTGAAACATGGTTAGGTCTTTCTTATTATACAGGTGTATTTCTTGTGACAAGTCATCTTTTGAAGCTTATGGAACATGTACATCTATGGACAATTTCTATAATGTTGAAGCGGATGAACCACCTCTCGATTTAAGAAAACTTATACCTACTTCATACATGTAGTACATAAAATTTAAATCAAACACTGAAAATCCCACTTTGACTGTGTTGCCCGCGTGTCGAAGTGGTTAGAGCGTCTGCTCTAGAATCGCAAAGTAAAGAGTTGATTCTTACGTCGCGGGTTCGAATACAACTGGGACGTGGAGACCGGTCCTTCGGAGGAGACCGTATAGTCCGAGGTCCCATGTCGCAGTAGCTAGCTAGTAGCTTCATGCATAAAAAACCTGATTGCGCAATTGCCTTAAGTGCCGAGTATAAAACAAGATTTGAAGCGCCCTTCTGGCAAGTGGTGGCGTCTCCGTATGAGTGAAAAATTCTCAAGAGGGAGGATAAACAACATATAAACAAATATTTATCCACAATATAAAGATTTAAAAGATGATAGTAAACCACGTAAAAACCCCTTGGGTTATGATCTATAGAACACACGGAGTAAGGAGTTGATCCTAATGTCGGGTTCGAATCCCACTGCAGGACGTGTAGACCGGTCCGTCGGATGAGACCATAAAACCTGCCCCGTGTAGCACTTGGTGTTGGCACGAAGATCCCTAACTGCTCAATGGTCATTAAGTGAAAAGTCTCGAAAGAGGCGTTAAAAACATACAAACAAACAGTGGGTAGTATTTTTCTGACACGTTTCATTTGATTATAAGCCTTTCTATATAATTTTTAACAATGAAGTCTTTCACAACAGGGAAGATCATACGAATACTTCTTACATCACACAAATACATTGCACACATTATACATACGAAGTGCTTTGTTTAATTTTTATAACTACCTTATTTCTAGTTAACTCGTATCGAAATTAAATAACTCGGGATTTTGATAGCAGTACTTCAAAACCAAAAAAAAAAAAATCATGTGCACTAAAAATCAATTATAAAACTGAAAGAAAAAAATCACACCTGTGTAATTGCACAAGATATCAAAATGCCTTTTCTAAGAAAACAATTATTGCATGATTTGCTGATTCTAGCATATAGTTAATGAGTTGTGTAAGTGAGGCAAAAATTATCTTGGAAATTTTGTTCTTTTATTGTCTGTGATAATTGTTTTTGATACTTATTTTGGAAAATTCATGGTTATTTAACCGTTACATAATCTATTTTAGGTAATTCTCTAAACACATGTAAGTACATGTGTTATATTACACAAATATTACGTATGATGTTTACTATTTATATGAGTTAATATTATCTAACAAAAATTGCTCCCAGTCGGTATATTTTCATTATATTAGTTTATAATTTATTATACACGTCTTTATAGCTACAACTCCCATAAAGGATTTTGAATTGAAATAGACTTAAATTTTTGACATTTCGCCTTCTGAGAAAGCAATGAGACTTAAAATGCATATGAAGGGGACGAAAGTGTCTATAGGCTCAGCTATCCTTCTGTTTAATCCATAAAATAACTGCTCTCAGTTGCATGAAGGTCTTTCTTTTTTGACATCACCGTTTATGCTAAAAAAAAGCTACATATAATCAACACAATATAGAAAAATAATTGTAAAAAGCGTGAAAAAAATTTATGTCATTAAACTATATTCCTCTTCCTCTATAAACGACATACATGTACCCTGGTAAAATTTGTTGGTAAACATCATTTTTCCTGGAATCGTTTAAAGATATTCAAAATCCTACACAGTTAGATGAAATGGGAAATTTTTTCACAACACCTTGTTGATGAAATGGGAAATTTTTAGCGGCTTTGGCACGGACGAGGATGCGCTAATTCATGAATACGGCTAAGAATTCATTATAAACAGAATACACATTGATTGCGCTAAATTTTGAAAACGCTAGATTATGTACATAACAATGGAATGCATTTATGAGATGAAAAATTTTGAAGTTTGTAAAATTTATAAAAATTAAAGTGCAGGTACATGTTTCTAAAATGAAAATTGTTTTGCTATTTATATATGAAATAAACACAGGCTCTAAAAGGGTTTTTTCTTGAGTAATCAGTGGTAAGAATAATTACTTTGCTTCTAATCATGAAAAGCCTTACTGATGGCAAAAAAAAATGAAAACATAGATCCAAAATACTTTGGATGTTCACTTATTTCAGGTTTTAAGTATTTTGTCCCTAAAACCCCTGTTACACCGGGGTTGCGTCCTCACGGCGACTGCACGGCATCCTCAACAAATGAAAACGCCGAGGTGATCGCAGTAGAGTCTCGTACAGCGCCGTGACAACGCGGCGAGATCTCCACTGAACGGCGTAGGGTCTCCTAGAACGCCAGGGGACGGCGATCACCTTGGGCATGCACAGTACGCGCCGTGTGATCGCGGTCTGATAAGAACGCAGTAGAAACGTTGTATGATCGCCGTAGCAGCGCTGTGAGATCTCCAACAACGTAGTGGGAGCTCCGTATGAACGCCGTGAAGACGCACATGATCGCGGCATGAACGCAGTGATAGTAGACTGTGCTTCCACGGAGACCTCACGGAGATGTCGCGGAGTCCTTGGAGAATTCACTGCGTTTCTATCGTTTTTACGGCGTTTCTAATGACATTTCTCGTCTTCTATTTTTTCGACTGCGATTACACGGCGACAGCACAGAGTTGTCACTGCAATTATTGCGCTCCCATGGCGTTTCTACAGCGTCCGTTGGCGATCACAATGCGCTTTCACGGCGTTGTTAGAACGTTGTCAACCAGCTCACAAAACAAGAGCAATGGGATCATATTTGATCAGCAATAATTCCAACGTATTTGTTGCACTAGGAGCATTTAAGTGAAAAAAAATGGAAGAGAAAATTACACCAGAACTTGTTCTGTTGTTTCACTTAAATTTTGTAGAAAACTTTTCAGTGTGTTTATTTTTTTACATTCATAATGAAATTAAAGAAAATCTAACAACACATCTGAACCGATAAAATTAAATCAAAGTACATACTTTCAATATTAAACCTTTCAAAGTAAGAAACAGTAATTGACTAGGCCTGGTTGACATAAAACTTAGACGGGCTAACTTTTTATCCCAGTCTCACTTAAGGAATATATAGTGGAAAAGTGAGACTGAAATCAAAAGTGAGCTTGTCTAAGTTGTATGCCCCCAGGCCCGGTTTGATGAATGTAGGTTTAGTATGTTCTAGTCATGAGCCCACTGGCGGAATTAAAAGGGGCCCCTGGCCCCCTCCCTTTTGAGTTCAAAAAATACGCAATATTTGATAAATGAGTGTTTTAATTGTGGCTGTGGGCCCCTTCCCTGACCTCAGACTGGTCCCCCTATTTCAGAATTTCTGGATTCAGCACTAGGCCTCAGCCTGTCAGGAGTCTCCATATTTCAAGATATCTTATTTATAGGTCACAGAGACCTACTGTTAACATAATTATGACATGTAACAGCTACCAAAATCAAAATTTCTCGGCCTTATTGTAATAATGTTATGATATGAGCTAACATGGAAAAAGAAGCAGCCAGGTAATTGGACATGAACAACATAATATAGTACAGTTTGTCTTAAACCTTTGTGATACAAAATGGGGTGACCTAGCTTGAAAGCAACACAGAATTTTCTTTAAGTAATACAACTTCATTAACATGCAATAAATGTTCGTGCCAGAACACAATTTTTTGAGTGGAATAAAATATACTTTCTTACTTTATGTAAACAGAAGAATCAAGTTCATAAGACTTGCTATTTCACAAGTTTAAATTGTTTTTGGAGAACTGGAGTATTGCTTACAATAACAAAGATATATCTTGACAAATTTGACAACCAATATTTCTGGAATTATTAAATGTAGTATTTCATCATATGACAGATTAACCCCAAAAATGTCTTTCTTTACTCGTATACCAGTGGAAATGGTTGTCCTTTTCAGTTTATTTGTTTAAAACAATCATTAACAATGAGACATGATTACAAATTACGTAGAGAAAAGTTATAAATATATAACTATGATTTCTGCTTTTCAGTTAAAACAATCACTTTACCAAAGATGTAGGTTAAAAAAAATTGACATGAATACCAATGATCAGAAATACATGTAATCTTGTATATAAAAAATAATTAAAGTTTGGGATGTGAAAGAGGTAAAACAGAAGTATCAAATGCAAATAAGGATCAACGATATGACAATAAGACAACTTATTTCAGAAGATATGATTTTTAATTATTAATTAGGATATTATGTGATAAATCATGTAAATCCTATGAACCAAGATTTGGGTTGTACCCAAGGGTCAAACGTTACAAATGCATTTTGATCTCAATATCAGAGTTGCCGTTTGTTTCTCTCTTATCTAATGTGAGGGTACCCCAAACACTCAAACCGCTTGTAGAAAGTGTAAATCTATTTTCATGTGTTTCCTGAAATTATAAATAATATCAAATAAACAATTCAAAACTAGACCGTTAATATTCCTACATATAAAAATACTATGCATTTGTTTATTCATCGATCCTTGTCAGATTAAAAAACTCCATGAAACCTATTGATGCAAGCGTCAAAAATCGGCCGCAAACCAATTTATCGGTCCTTTCAAAAAGAAATTAGAAAAGGAATGAAAATGACATTACAAACAACAATCAAGCACAAAAAATTCCATTAAAACTGAAATGCTTGATCTATTATTAAAATATCTTATATTTATCCCTGCGACATAAAACATTTGCACGCGACATAGCAGGATTTTCTTCAATACATAATACAGGTACATCTGTGTCTCCACACTTAGTTTGATACACAGGCGAATTCTGGTGGAAGTTTTTACAATTAAATATAAAACTAAAGTTTAATCTTATCTGTAACTAGAGATAGTTTTTACTTTAATAAAAGACGCAATTGATAAGTGGGGTTCCTCGATCACTCTCCGCGGATGTTAACCCCCCCCCCCCCCCAACTCCCTCTAGATCCGCCACTTCATTTCTTCTCGTTCTTGTTTTGGTGTGAAAACCGGCGGGAAAAGGCTCGGCATATTGTAAAACATGCTTTATCATCGTCTGTTGGAACAAAATCTCCTAATATTCTGTCTGATAAAAAATTAATAGTAAATCACATTTTTTTTTACATATTCCGTAGGAAATGTATTTATATACACGTCATTTTAAAAAATATTAGACAAATCTTGTTTATTTAGACCAGAAGTCTCTGTCGAGACTGAAGCTCTACTGGTTTGTACTTATAGCAAAGGAAGAGAAAAGTACTTCAGCAGTTGGGAATTGAAACTTAACAACAGCAATAGATAGAATAATGATCCTTGATAAAGTCTCTTTATGTTCTTAGTGTAGTCTACAAGTTTGCGAAGTTATATTGAAATCAGACCAAAACTGTAGGAGGAGTAGCATTTTAAAGGAATTTCACAGAAATTTCTATATTTAGTTACCACGGCAAAACCGTTTATTGAAATCAAAAGCTGATAAACAGAATTATGTATCTTAGTGTAGTCTACTTGTGTGCCAAGTTATATTGAAATCAGACCAAAACTGTAGGAGTAGCATTTTCAAAGAATTTCACAGAAATGTCTATTTTTAGTAACCACAGCAACAACGTTCATCGAAATCAAAAACAGATATAGAAAATTATGTATCTTAGTGTAGTCTACTTGTGTGCCAAGTTATATTGAAATCAGACCAAAACTGTATGTGGAGTAGCAATTTAAAGGAATTTCACAGAAATTTCTATTTTTAGTAACCAGGGCAACAACGTTCATCGAAATCAAAAACCGATACACAGAATTTTGTATCTTATTGTAGTCTGCTAGTGTGCCAAGTTATATTGAAATCAGACCAAAACTGTAGGAGGAGTAGCATTTTAAAGGAATTTCACAGAAATTTCTATTTTTAGTAACCACGGCAACAATGTTCATCGAAATGAAAAACTGATAAACAGAATTATGTATCTTAGTGTAGTCTTCTTGTGTGCCAAGTTATATTGAAATCAGACCAAAACTGTAGGAGGAGTAGCATTTTGAAAGAATTTCACAGAAATTTCTATTTTTAGTAACCACGGCAACACCGTTTATCGAAATCAAAAACCGATGCAGAGAATTATGTATCTTAGTGTAGTCTACTTGTGTGCTAAGTTATATTGAAATCAGACCAAAACTGTAGGAGGAGTAGCATTTTAAAGGAATTTCACAGAAATTTCTACTTTTAGTAACCACGGCAACAACGTTCATCGAAATCAAAAACCGATACACAGAATTATGTATCTTAGTGTTGTTTACTTGTGTGCCAAGTTAAATTGAAATCAGACCAAAACTGTAGGAGGAGTAGCATTTTAAAGGAATTTCACAGAAATTTCTATTTTTAGTTACCACGGCAACACCATTTATCAAAATCAAGTGTAGTGTACTTGTGTGCCAAGTTATACTGAAATCAGACCAAAACTGTAGGAGGAGTAGCATTTTGAAAGAATTTCACAGAAATTTCTATTTTTAGTAACCACGGCAACAACGTTCATCGAAATCAAAAACCGATACACAGACTAATGTATCTTAGTGTAGTCTACTTGTGTGCCAAGTTATATTGAAATCAGACCAAAACTGTAGGAGGAGTAGCATTTTAAAGAAATTTCACAGAAATTTCTATTTTTAGTTACCACGGCAACACCGTTTATCAAAATCAAAAACAGAATTATGTATCTTAGTGTAGTCTACTTGTGTGCCAAGTTATTAATATTGAAATCAGATCAAAACTGTAAAAGGAGTAGCATTTTGAAAAATTGTTTACAGACAGACGGACAGACAGACAGACAGACGCCGGACGCATTACTATCGCATAAGCTCTTCTGGTCTCTGACCAGTAGAGCTAAAAAAGTAGAACTGTTTGTTTATACTTGTATGTGACGCGATCTTTGTTTTAGACTATGCCTATCCTTGCGGTCTGTGTAACGCAGAGTCGCTCTAAAAATAGAATTCTCAAGGTAATGAAAACAATTCCACCGATAGATGGTGCTTGGGAAATCTTTCCTGTTTACATTCCATGGGCAAGACAATCCCTATACACGGAGGCTGTCATACAGCCTCCGTCTAAAAAGGAGTTTAATCATAAAACTATTAAATATTAATAATTTAGTACTAAATTATTTAAATAGAGCATTTTTAATTATTAAGAATATTTCTTGGGTCCTCGTAACACTTAACAATTCAAATTTCTAAAACGATTAATAGTTTTTGAATGTTACTTATAATAGTTCAAATATCTATCTTTCAAAAACTCAAACTGATTCGGTATACTGAAATTTGATGTTTTAGTTCAAGAACCTAGATTTTCAAATTTCCAAACAGGTTTTGAAATTTTGATTTTTTAGATTTTTACTTTAAATATTCAAAATTCAAATTTCCAAAAACAAATTTTGTATTTTAAACTTTTGAGTTTTTAATCAACCGTTTGTTTAGAAAGTTTACACTTAACAATCTAAAACTCGATAACATTTTCGTCTTTTGATTATTAAAAATTTACTTAAAACCTCCAACTTTCAAACGCTTTAGATTTTTAGAAATTTAGAATTTTTATTTAAAAACTCAACTTTTAAATTACCAAAACACTTTTGTATATTTTGAGTTTTTAGAAGTTTACTTCAAATATCCAAATTATCAATTTCCATACCTGGTTTAAATTTTGGATAGTAATATATTTAAAGTAAAATTCTAAAAACTCATAGTGTTAAGCTATAGGAAATTAGAACATTTGAATCAAAATTCCAAATTTCCAAAAATAAAATTTATTATTTCTTTTCAAAGTTGGATTTTAGAAGAAAAAAGCATTAATTTCAAATAATTCAAAAGACGTAAAAGTATTATCCGCCAAATCGATATATTGTTAAGTGGAAACTTTCTTCAAAAACGGAAACTAGGAAAACTTAATCGTTTAAATTCAAATAATCGTTTTTGGTAATTTGAAGTTTGAAAATTTAAGGTAAAAATCTAGAATATTAAAATTCTAAACCTGTTTGGAAATTTGAAAATTTAGATTTTTGAACTAAAATATCAAATTTCAATATACGAAATCAGTTTGAGTTTTTGAAATTTAGAAATTTGAATTCATAGATTAACATTTTAAATTTCCAAAACGTTTTTGAAATTTGAATTGTTACATGTAAGTGTTACACGGACCTTCTTTGCATGATTAGAAGTCTATTCATCGTGTTACTTGAATTTTTAAACAAAATTGTTTAACATTCCTTCTGAATATATATCATTGAGTATAGAACGCATTGTGAATGTATTGTGAATACACACATGGCGTTTGCTTATGCTAAAATGAGAACGCCGTGAACACGAGGTAAAACTTTTTACGCGCCGTGAAAAATAGCGGAAGCGCATTGCGATTTCTTTGGAGAGATCGTGTTCGGGTTTTCCAGTAACAACGCCGTGAAAAAGTTTATGAAGTTGTCTGGTCTGAGGAACGCCGTGACATCTTCATATTGTGAAAATTTCACAGAAATTTGTGCAATTTTCCTGCGATTCCACGGCGATTTTTAAAATTTAACAACGCCGTAATGACTCCGTGTGAACACAGTTTGGTGTGACAGGGCCTTAAGCAATTCCTAAAATTATTGTCTGCATACCCCCATCATTGTCATTTCCATCTTCACTAAGTTCAGTTAGTATCTTAGACATGTTTGTGGCCGAGTGTTTTGTCTGAAAAAAAAATCACCTTTTCTTTGCTTTTTAAGAATTCATGATGAATTTAATGTTCAGCCTCATCACTACAAGATCATTCCCGATCATGACAAGAAGCACACTGCGGGACGACATGTAATAATCATTAAACACTGATCCCCATATATCTCAAAAATTATCTTGACAGCTAAAAAAAAAAAAAAAGAAAAAGAAAAAGAAGTAGTACTTGCAACACATGCAATGTTTGTTAATCCCTATCGTACACTACAGTAGTGGGATACTTCTAACTATGTCTGAGAGAAGATAATAATTAATTTTTAGCCGGGTTTATTGCTCAAAGAGCAATTGCCGGCTTATGTGATCCTGTTCAAGGCAGGATGTTGACCCCATAGTCGTTATTTTAAAGTTGTGTGCAAAAATATAATTGTTATCAATTATTAAGATGTGTACAAACGCTAAATAAAGCAACAAAAATAAAACAAAGTTTTATCTATATAAAATAAACTTTAGTAGTAATGACTTTGAAAACTTCATAAGTCAAAGAACATAGTTCATTAGCGTAAGGATTTTTGATAATCAGTGTTACCGTAATTTCTCTTTACACATACGAGGTAAAGCAGGAGAAAATAAAGACCTGTTTGTTTACATTCAGCTCGGTAGCAGATTTTAATTCTGATTCTGACAAAATGAACAATGGTATTATATATTGAAAAACTCACTGTCAGTGTCTTATCATTTATATTGATAGTTTTAATGAGAATATAAACGTGATTCATGTAAGAAATCCATTCTACTCTGTAAATGAGCCCGGCTCTCTGTACTTCTGAGTACTTTGATCTAATCAGTAATGCTGATGACTGTAATCAAACAATGATCAAAATACTTATAAATTGTAACTTGCAAATTACAGACAAAGTTAGACATGACAATATATTTCTAAGTACAATCATCAGCTAGTGTAACGTTACACATTCATGACATTGAGAATATTCAAACGAACGAGTATTTGTCATTGAGGAAATTCGAACGAAAGAATAATATTCGGATGTGTATAATTTTCTGACGATTATTTACTTTGTTAACTTGTATAATGTACTACTGAATATCCCCATCGACTGCTAGCTTTGCAAACACTTTACAGTGACAGAAATTCATAACATCTGAAGACACTGTAAGTTAGCAATGGAAAAGCAAAGGGCAGTAACTCTAAAATTTGCTAAAATTTTGTTGTCAAAAAATGGTGTAAAAAATAAACAAAAGGGTGCTAATGCGTTACGGACTGATACAGTGAGACGACGACATGTACCGTCTTGAAAGTTTTTCAGAAACCTTTTTGAAGTATTACTGCAAGTGTATATCGATAAAAATGAATTAATTGCATCATTTTCATGGAAAAAAAAATAAAAATGAAATATTTCTTTCAAGAGAAAAAATTGAATTTCTGAATATACACCAAGAAGACCTGATTTTTATAAAACAGTGAAGTAATTTCTATGAGAATTTGATCTAAAATATTTTTTAAAACCTTGTATTCAATGCCAAATCATGCTTGGTCACATGGACTATTTTTGCCCGATAATGTTATTTGCCCTTTGCTGTCAGGATCCTTGTAAATTGCAAGGTGCAAATTGGTCACAACACTATGTGAATATCTTGCTTTCAGCAATTTAGTTTATTTTTAGATTGTAGGAGTGATATAACAATGATGAGGGTCATACCGGGGGGGGGGGGGGGTATTCAGCAAAAAACAGTGTAGCTTTTTACTTTTCATATTAATTGTGTTTAACATTGAAGATGGTTTTCTAAATACAAAAAAATACACTCAAGAAATGATAACTTTTACTTGATAATTGTATTTATAATATTATTAACCCCCCCCCCCCCTTTTGAAGCCATTAGTTTATCAAAATGAATTTACAGACCAATTTGTTTTACTTCATAAAAATAAAATAATAACTCAACAATACTTCAAATAACATTTAGGAATTACAATACAATCAAACAGAACTTTGTACATCACATCTGACTGAGAAAAACAATATATGTATTGTATAAGTAGGTTAATAAGACATTATATGATCTAGATTTCAGTCATTTAACTTCTTGAATGTGACTATAATCATGCAGTTACAGGACTTCTGATCATGATATTAAGTTTCTTTCTCGCAAAGAATGAAAAAGAGGGTGAAAAAATTCAAAATGTTACCACACTTCGAACTTCAAATTTCTGGCAACCATAAAGTATTTGATTTTCTTGTTAATGATATATTATATATGCTAAAAACATTATTTAAATACATATCTTTTTGTTTCTATAATCATTGTAAAGTACTTTGCATTAAATGAAAAATTGCATCTTAGTAGATTTTGTCCCTTTAATTTTTTTTAAAAATGGCAACACTTTTTGTTTCAAGATGTGAAAAGATGACAACAACAAAAATATCATAAACTTTTTTTTATTTTTCAACTAATTTCGAAAAACGAAACTGTTTTGGAAATGGTTTTGAATGCTCTTAAATATAAAGCATTGCTTTTTAATCTGAGAAGTGTTTTTGAAAATCATGTTCCATAGCTACTGTAAGTCTGTTTATAAAATCAGAGGAAACGGGATGATCTTATACTAAATCTTTAGACTTAAAAAAAATATCTATGATCCATGTAGTAACATGTTTTTAATGAAGTAAATAACAAATTCAATAATCTACTTATAAAAATAGAGCAGGTCTTTGTCAACATCATGTGGAAATTCCAATATCCTCATATTAATCTCTTGTCGCCGTTTTTTATTTTCCTTGGTTGGCATTGGGTAATTCTATGGATATAATTAAAAATGCATCCTTCTGCACAGAATTTTTAAAAAGTGAATCCATAGATAGATTATTGCTGCTTCTTATTATTTATTGGTCTATCTTTTTTTAATTTAAACAATGCACAGTTCACGAGCAAAAAAAAAAAAAAGAAATGAAATAAATTATCAGGCCTATTTTTTCAGATTTTTGTTGTTGTAAATACTACCATGGGTAATAATGCTAATTAAAATGTCCAATTCCAAAAATATTAACATTTTATATAAATGGGACATCGATCATGATAATTGAGAATATGATAAGAAGGAGGAGGGGTAGTGTGTGTGTGGGGGGGGGGGTAGTCTCTGTGTATCTCTAAAATAAAATGTTTTCCTTGAAATGTTAAGAAAACTTTATTTGCATGGTCATTTTTTGAAAGTCCGAAGTCAGCAGTACATAGCCTCAATAAAGCCCCTTCTTCTTATTTCTTCACGGCATTTTGATATATTGTTAACCTTATATGATGTTCAAAATTGTATCATTCACCAAATATCCTTCATGTGATAATCAATAGCTAGTAACCTATAAAATGTTTTCTCTTCAAATCCTAAAAGCTATTATACGAGTATTCATTTTACTTTCATAAACATGATTCAAGTTTATATTTTTGATTTTTTTGACAAAAGTTTGTATTATCTGTCCTTAAGGGGGAAAATATATACAATTTTTTATTTATTGTTTGCTATCAATTATGAATGGTGTAAAAATGTTGGATTTAATTTTTGAATTGAAAATGAAAAAAAAAAGTTATGACTTAATCAATCCTGAGGTTTAGTAAAGCATGGAGTTTGTTTTTCATGAGATTCAGTTGTTAATTCGACTCTCTGTGTGTTAATACCCCTTGTGTATGTTTTGTTAGTTCCAAGCAAATTGTGACAGTTTTGCTACCTGGGGAAAACAAAAGTTTTTAATTGTTCTAGGTATATACATACATGTATCATACCCTATCGATGATTTGACCGCAGAGTGAAGATATTGGATTCTTGGAAGTTAGCAAGGGGCGGGGCTTAATCACGGTTTAACAGCAGACAAAGTTGCTTTTTTAGTATTCAAACATTTACTGCAAAATTAAGAAAAACAGGTTATACTACAGAAGTTATTAATTTTTTCTGTGAAATAAAACTCAGATGACAAATATCCAAAAAAAAAAAAAACATTGAGCATCACTTAGGATCGACACCCCCGTCCAAAAATATAGTCCCGTCCAAAGCTAAAGCGTTTAGACGTCAACAGAGTCAATATCTCGAAGTGGGGTCTTGTTGCGTTTATGAATATGTCCTATTTTTGTTTTTATCGATAATATAAAAATGTATCATTTATAAAATTTTATAGCTTTAACTTTAGCAAAAAGAATATATATGTCAGATCTGGGACACTAATCATAAATATGACACTCTCTACAGAGTTATGTCCCTTGTATACGTAAGTTATAGATTTAAAATACTTTTGATATTTATGTTTACCTGATTTATTTTTTCATCTAAACAATAATAGCCAATGTAACTTTTAATTTAAGAAACTTTGGACGAAAAAGAAATTTTTTGAAAGTTTTATAGAGAAAAATGACAATTTATAGATCATTGATTTAAATTATAGTAAATAATCAAAGAGGTCTCCTTAAAATTGTTGGTATATAAAGAAAATAATGTGTACATTGTAGTATATTTCATCAATGAACATGTTTTAATGTTATCCTAGAGATCACAATCTCACATAATAAATCGTTCGTGGAGGAGCAAATTGAAGAAACAGATGGAATGAAAAAATAAGAAAACTGAACGTTAAAGGTATACCAAATGTAAATTCTGTGTGAAAAGTATACACATCTACTTAACTTTCCTACCAATAATCTTGTATTCAAAGTGTACAAACAGTACATTTCAGATAGATGCAGAACTTGTTAAATAAACTAAAAAAGGGCTACTTGCATTGTTGTTTAATATCAAGTATCTCAGGTTTTTTTTGTTTTTTGTTTTTTATAAACATGTATTGGAATCTTATGATATAGTTCAAACTTAGCACTGCACATCAACACAAAATACAGAATAAGAGCAATAGCATGTACTTTCTAAATGTAAAATGATAAATTGTAAGAGGACTGAAATTTTCATCGGGAGAATCCATCATCATGTTAATTACTCTGTCAATCGGACTGGTGTGTTCTCTTGAATGAGCATAACTTTTTTATTTCTCAATGAAATTATGCCAGTTTTGGTATTATTTTGCTTGCAATAGCATGTTCTTTCAAACTGTAAAATGATAAATTGTAAGAGGACTGAAATTTTCATAGGGAGAATCCATCATCATGTCATATTACTCCGATAATCATACTTAAGTCTGGTGTGTTTTCTTGAATGAGCATAACTTTTTTATTTCTCAATGAAATTTTGCCAATTTGGTATTATTTTGCTTGCAATAGCATGTACTTTCTAAATGTAAAAAGATAAATTGAAAGAGTACTAAAATTTTCATAGGGAGAATCCATCATCATGTCATATTACTCCGATAATTGTACTTAAGTCTGGTGTGTTCTCTTGAATGAGCATAACTTTTTTATTTCTCAATGAAATTTTGCCAATTTGGTATTATTTTGCTTGCAATAGCATGCAAGTTCTAAATGTAAAATGATAAATTGTAAGAGAACTGAAATTTTCATAGGGAGAATCCATCATCATGTTATACTCTGTCAATCGGACTGATATGTTCTCTTGAATGAGTAATTTTTTTATTTTTCAATGAAATTTTGCCAGTTTGGTATTATTTTGCTCGAAATAGCATGTACTTTCTAAACGTAAAATGATAAATTGAAAGAGTTCTGAAATTTTCATAGGCAGAATCCATCATCATGTCATATTACTCCGATTATCATACTTAAGTCTGGTGTGTTCTCTTGAATGAGCATAACTTTTTTATTTCTCAATGAAATTTTGCCAATTTGGTATTATTTTGCTTGCAATAGCATGTACTTTCTAAATGTAAAATGATTAATTGTAAGAGAACTGAAATTTTCATAGGGAGAATCCATCATCATGTTATACTCTGTCAATCGCACTGGTGTGTTCTCTTGAATAAGCATAACTTTTTTATTCCTCAATGAAATTTTGCCAGTTTGGTATTATTTTGCTCGAAATAGCATGTACTTTTTAAATGTAAAATGATAAATAGTAAGAGGACTGAAATTTTCATAGGGAGAATCCATCATCATGTTATACTCTGTCAATCGGACTGGTGTGTTCTCTTAAATGAGCATAACCTTTTTATTTTTCAATGAAATTTTGCTAGTTTGGTATTATTTTGCTTGTAATAGCATGTACTTTCAAACTGTAAAATGATAGATTGTAAGAGGACTGAAATTTTCATAGGGAGAATCCATCATCTTGTTAAACTCTGTCAATTGGAATGGTGTGTTCTCTTGAATGAGCATAACTTTTTTATTTCTCAATGAAATTTTGCCAATTTGGTATTATTTTGCTTGCAATAGCATGTACTTTCTAAATGTAAAATGATGAATTGTAAGAGGACTGAAATTTTCATAGGGAGAATCCATCATCATGTTATACTCTGTCAATCGGACTGGTGTGTTCTCTTGAATTAGCATAACTTTTTTATTTTTCAATGAAATTTTGCCAATTTGATATTATTTTGCTTGCAATAGCATGTACTTTATAAATGTAAAATGATAAATTGTAAGAGGACTGAAATTTTTATAGGGAGAATCCATCATCATGCCAAATTTCTCTGTTAATCGTACTGCTGTGTTCTCTTGAATGGCCATAACTTTTTTTATTTCTCAATGAAATTTCGCCAATTTGGTATTTTTTTTGCTTGAAATAGCATGTACTTTCTAAATGTAAAATGATAAATGGAAAGAGTTAGGACTGAAATTTTTAAAGGGAAAAATTAAAGAGATAAAAACAATTTCCATTCTCCGTAGGATAATATATTCTATAAATCATTATGATAGAGAACTTTTAATCCTATTTGTGACAATTATGGAACTTCTTGTCCCATTTCACAACTTATGGGATAAAAGATCCCATGTAAGGTTAAAAATGGGAATTTTGATTCTATAGGAGAAAAAATCCCACAGAACTCATTTTTCTCCCACAGAATAATGGTGGGATATTGGTTAGGAGAGAAAATCCCACCATAATCCCATGGGATTTCTTTATTGCAGGTGTAATATCTTTTAAACTGGAAGATATTCAGGTGTAAAGGTTAGTCCATGTTGTGCGATTAAAAAAATCCCACCGGATGACATAAATGGTTTCCATGTATCTTTGGAAAAGTGGTTGGCGAAAGTCCGGACAAATGTCGTGTCCGGAGTTAAATGTCGCACTGTTGTTTGTTTTCCCCTCATCGGAAAGGTCTGAAAAGTTGCAAAAGGTCTGCCCCCTTTTTGTGTCCAAAATAAGGTTTAATAAATCGATTTTTAATGTGGCTGCGGGCCCCTACACAGACCCGAAACTGCCACTCCCCCTTTCATGATTCGCGAATTCGACACTGCGTGCATAATCTGAATATCATAACTACATGTAGTTATTTTTGTCTTTACAGACATTGACATTGGAAAAAACCGGTCACGATAGCCTAGTGGTAGAGCGTTCGCTTCGTGATCGGGAGGCCCGAGTTCGATTCTCGTTCGCGGCGCCGCGTCATACTTAAGACGTAAACAAAGGTAGTGACTGTTCCTTCGCCAAGCGCTCGGCACTAGAAGTGAAAGTCACGAGTCTTTCGGATGTTACCTTAAAAACGTAGGTCCTGTGTCACGGTAAGCGCTGGCACGATAAAGAACCCTCACTGCTCAATGACCCTGCGTGCCGAGTATACGTCTTAATTTGAAGCCATTCACCGGCATACGGTGACGTCTCCATATGAGTGAAAATTTCTCGAGTGGGACGTTAAACAATATACAATACATTGGAAAAAAATTGAAAGGGGGGGGGCAGTAAATAATTCCCAACATACAAAAAATTTGACAAGTAGAAAAATGGGCAAATGTCCTTTGCCCAAACACGAAAATCCTATTTCGTGTGTGTGGGAGGGGGGGGGGGTCGAATTTCCTTCGGTACCATTTTTTCCACGGAGGGTATGCATGACTAAAGAATATATAATAGTTTACAATAAATGTTTATTAGAAATGACTTTTACAACAAGAAATTTGCTTTTTTATCTGATTTATATCGAATCTATTTTACTTCTTTGACTAAAACTTTCCGTTTTCCGTTCCGTATTCCCTTCCGCGTTTTAGCAACACCCTTTTTAACTGGGTATGGTTTACTACATGTACCTCCCTCTCAAAATTTCTGGGTGCAGGAATTGAAATTTCTGTTCTCATATGTTGTAAGTCTTGAGCTCGAAGAGGATAACTGATTGTTTTTCAACGACCATTACGGCTGAAAAACTAGAAATGGACTTCGGTTTGTTGGCTGTCATAACTGTCATAACTACAGGGTAGATCAGGGTTCTTTGATTGAAGTTGCATCCTTTGGTACTGCAGCAGGTTTTGGTCTTGGAGTAGGACAGTCACTGGTACTGTTGACTTTACTCTTGACGTAGGTACTGGCGGGATCGTTGAACCGCTGTGGGTGGTCTGAGGGTCAGTGGCAAATTACTTTCATTGTTGGTAGGGTGGACCGGGGTAACGAATCTTCTTGGAAAATCTTTCTCTAAATCTTTTGTTGGGTGCCATTGCCTTGGAATCGTCTAGAAGAATCGACCGCTTCGCTAGGTGTTTTGAATGAAAATTAGAGGTCATCTTCTTCATAAACGGCTCGGCCAACTGTAACTTTTCTCGCTGGAATTTCTCAAATTCTACCTCTCTTCAGCTCAAAATTGCATGTTTTTTTTAACGATCTTCCTTCAGATGGTAGTTACTACAGCTATGCTTCTAGTTCTTTCTGTCCAACAATTAAGTAATGACATACCGAACACTTGAACGCAAAATTTAAGCCCTTAAGAATTGCATCAAATCCATTAGGTTTCAATGCGTCCACATGACTTCCAATTGATGATTAATTGATTATGTTTTTTACGCCAAATCGGCAATATTTCAGCCATATTTCGGCGGGGAAATTTAAATACTGTATGCACGGTTTTGAAAATTTGTGGGTTTCTCTGGCGGTCGCCAATGATCCTACTCTTTTTCGAAAACCAGAGAAACGATCGTTAGCGTGTCAGTTAATGGAAGGAATGATGATTGATTGATTGTATATTGTTTAACGTCCCTCTCGAGAATTTTTCACTGATATGGAGACACCACCACTTGCCGGTAGAGAGCTGCAAATTTTGTCCTATACTCGGCACCTAGGGCCATTGAGCAGTGAGGATCTTTTTCGTGCCAGCACCTACTGCAATACGGGACCTCATTTTATACGGTCTCATCCGAAGGACCGGTCTCACTGTGGGATTCGAACCCGCGACGTAAGGATTGACTCCTTACTTCGCGACTCTAGAGCAGACGCTCTAACCACTGCGCCACGCGGGTTACAATGGAAGGACCGGACACCAAATTGTTTGGGTTTCATTATTTAAACCGACTTAGTTTGAATTTGCTGTTCGTGCGAAAGGCATGAAATATTTACAACAGGAAGTTGCAAACGATTTGCCAGACTTAAAAACATAGAAAATGGCTGATACAATGTGACCTTGTCAGCACAATCAAACAATGCAATCTATAATTTAGTCAAATGCTTGAGGTTTTTTCAAAATAATTGTTACTGTTATATATATATATATATTTAATTATCGGATTTTCCCGATCATTACAAAAAGCACACGGCTTTTGTTGCCGGTCAGCAGGAAATACTTGCTCCAGATACTGTCGGTTTTACGAATACACCGTGATCAAGATGGGGAATTCTGTGACATTTCTATCACGACGCTTTATCAATTAGCAAGTTATTTCCATTCACATGTCGCTTCTATATATTCCAGTGAAGCTGAGATAAAAGACACCACATAGTCCGTCACATTCGTTATAAATGGACGTTTTACCGAATAGAGTTAAGTAGCAGGGTAAGAGAATCAATCTCTACGTCGCGGGTTCGAATCCACTGTGGGACGCAGAGACCAGTCCTTCGGATGAGACCGTATAAACCGAGGTCCCTTGTCGAGTAGGTGTTTGCATGAAAAAGATCCCTAACTGCGCAATTGCCGTGAGTGCCGAACATAGGTTTAAATTTGCAGCCCTCCAACGGCAAATAGTCGTGTCTCCATATGAGTGAAAAATCATCAAGAGTTTCATGTACATCATACAAAGTGACTAAGACGAAAAAGGCCATTTAACAACTAAATGTAAAGACAAACAACTTGACTTCAGCTTTACCATCAACTTTCCTTATTAAATGTAACAAAAATTCGCTATCACTTGCATATTGTTTTTATTTTCTCATTTTATTCGTTACATGTACCCAAAGGTATGCTATGACTACGATCAATAAGTAACAAGGATTTCAGAAATCAAAAACGTTCAAATGTTACGGTCGCGACCTTTTCAGGAAGTATCTATCACTTGGTCGTATTTTAGTTGACATGTTCTGTACCAATTATTTCAAATTTGTTATGATACAGAATTTAACAACGGAATGTTCCGTTTACTTGTACATTATTTAACAGGGAATAATTACTTTTCATTTTAAAATTTGAAAAATATAAATCCACAAAACAATGTTAAAAATCCAAGATAAAAAAAAATTATTGAGTACAAGTACATGTAATCAATATTCAGTATTCAAATAAAAATTCAAATAAAAGTATTCCCTCATGATAATATGCTAAATTATTTTATAAAAATCTGTTAAAAAAGCTTCAGGATATAAAAAGTTTCTCCCTTTTGTTCACTTAAAAGGATTCGGTAACTTAAGGTACAACAGTAAGAAAGTCAGCAATTTAAAAGTTGAATCTATTGTTTCCGTTTGTAAGCTATTATAATCAATATATATTTTTGTCTATTTGACCTTCATGAACCAGGATATGAACATCATCCTGTCTCAAAAACATCCTCACTTGTTTTTAATAACAACCACCGTCAAGGTATCTAAGATGACATTTCAACAAACAAGTGGAACAAATGATGACAAATACAATTATTGCTAGTGTAACTGACGATGAACTTCTTTAGGTCGATTGCAATTATCATCCTAGTCAGTAAAGATAATTAACGAACCTTCATGTTTACGTAGTATATGCTGATCTAAATAAAGCAGTTACAATGACCTGATGCGGGTTTATTCATAAAAATATTTGATCTATTTCTAAAACTGACTTTAATTGGCCGTTTAGATACAATTGAAAGCAAATTTAAAGAAAATACTGCTGATGTTGACACATTTTATGTCCAATTTTATGGTTCATTTTAAAACAAAAGATGAGATATACTGTAGTTTTGTAAAGATAATTATAACCGTGCATTTTAGAAAAAAAAATCACATGAAATAATGAAGAATTTAAAACCCAACATTTTACACAAAACAACGGTCCGCTAAGAAAGTTATGTAAACTAAATTCCTTTAGTTTGATATAAGGCTAATTTGATTGACTTTTTTTTGTAAATCAACAAAATTTGGGAAAAGATACAGGTATTTCTACTTAGGGACATGAGAAGGTCCACCTAAAGCTCAACAATTCGCCGTGTCAAAAAGCTGATGCGATAATCGAAGTATAACTGGGAAAGTGATCTCGGTCATATATATTCAGCTAAAGTATCAGTCACATTATCAAGCGATGGGTATACGATGAGAAGCCGATGCGTTTTTGATAAAAATGGCGTGGTTGCCAAACACCTATAGTCATCGGGCGGTGACTGAGGTCATTTGGCGAATCGGTGGGGGTCATCGGTAAGAAAATAAGTTGTAGTTAAAAATCAGCGATGTCTCCACCGATGCCCAACATCGCTCCTTATCGGCAACCCATCATTAACACATCTTCCAAGGATTGGCCTAGCATCGTCAAGTGTCCGTTGAATCCGAGGTCATCGGGGGTTTGAGCGATGGGCAACAGACATCGGCCGTGATCGGCCGATGTTCGACCAAACATTGGCCTATAGTCGACCGACGAACGAACGATGTTCACCAATGTATGAGCGATGTAATATACATCGGCCGATTACCCTTGAACATCGTTTTCGGATTAGCAATGCATCGCTGGGTCTTTGTAAGTCCGGCCGGCAACCACGCCATTTTTATCACATATTGCATCGGTTGCCCCTCGTATACCCCATATCTGGATAATGTGACTGATACCTTAAAGACTACTAGGCCGATGTGGACCGATGTTGGGGCATCGCTCACACCACGGATTACCACCGGTCTACGGTCACCGGCCGGGAAATGTGACTTAGGCATAAACATTTGACCTGACCACTAGAACAATAGGTGTCTTTATTCATGAAAACACCACCTTTCTTTTGGTAATCTTGACACATACAGAGAAACTCTGTGGAAAGATTATTTTGATTATAACTGTTTCTTTCACTAATGTAAAAAGACAAACCTCCCGTTCATAACAATATTTTCACTAAATGGATTTGAATTTTAAAATAAGATTTTCAGTTAACGTTTTTGTGAACACTTATGGTTTTGGTTAAAGTTTGGCAATGTATGTAAGGTATATATAATAAACAGTCAATATATATCCGTTTATTTTGCCGGAAGACACCTAAAATACGAGATAATTTATTTGAAGTTTCAAAGAATATATTTGCCTTCAGTCATTGACAGTTACTTGAAGCAACTCGAATCCTTAAGGAAAAGTTTAAGACAATATGGCCACCAAGAGAGATATTTTTATTAGAAACACTTGCCTGACACTTGCCTACCTCTTTTCATTTTACCCCTCTTCCGAATCGAAACAGTAATCCAATTACTCCATCAGATTAAACCTTTACAATCTTTTTACGACCTGCATTTTTTCCATCATTCGCAGGAACAAAAGGATTTGTTATCCATAGCATAGGAAATATGATTATGAATTATATGGAGATTACAAACCGTATTCAAGATGTTATGTCCCCGTAAAGCTTTATTAAAATTTCTCAAATTCAAAATCAACTCCAAGGTCAACACACAAGAAATGTTTTCCAAAGAAAGCATTGACTTGGATCAATAATATAGAGGTTAAAAATGTTCTCACTCAAAGGCTAATGATAAATGCATTGACACCCAGGGAAATGAATTGTCACAAGAAATATACTACAGTAGTTGTGCAATAAAAAACCCATAAAACCAGTCAACTGTTCCAAAACGGATGCGGAAGGTTAAAGGATTAAAAATTGGCCTTACTACAAGATGACAATGTCAAAATTTGTATGCAAAGAAAGGTTTTGTTACAAGAAATACATTGTGAAATTTAACATACCTTTATTTAGTACCAACTCTTCAAAAAGTAATGCCAAAATTAAAATCTACTTTTAATTTGGTCAAACTTAGGTCAAGGTAAAACTATTTATACCAAAGTTTCAAAGGAAAGGCGTTGTCAATGAATACAAGTATGATATCGATGCCCATAACCAGTCCAAAGTTGGTGGTAAGGTAGAGTTTTGTGGTCTGTTACAGGGATATGCAAGTATTATCAAATACATGATTGTATAAGTATTCATTTATGTTGTATATCAATCTCGATACAGAAAAAAAAAATAAACAAGGCCATCCGTAAAATGTTTGCTTGCCCTCTCCCGACTCGGTGGTAAAATTGTTGAGTTGGTAGGTGGGAAATTATTTTCCAGAAAATGTCTGCATATTTGTAAACGGGATAACGGGAACCAAAAATAAATATTGTATCATGGTATGTAAAAACAAGCCATTTGTAATCAACCGGTCTGGAGGGGGCAACCAACCAATTTTGAAGATGGCACGAGATATGTTTGTGACACTGATTCCCCAGTATGAAAGCTGTAGGAGAAGATTTAAGTTTCCTAAATGAGGGTTCAGCTCCAAAGTCAGCGCTTAGAGATAAAAGAAAAGATTTAATGATCAAGAGGGGATGCTTCTTCTTCTAAACACCTAATCAGACCATTAGAAATACCGGAATTCCGTGTTCTCTCACAGATTAGTATTGTTTAATTTCTTTCAATCGATCTCTGTTGGTTATTTTTACTGTTTACATTGAGTTACTTTTCTATATATTAAGGTTACAGAGAGTTCACAAAAATGATGAATTCTTCCGTATTTTCTGAAAAGCATTTTTTAAAAAAGAAATTGAAGTCGCTGAATTATGTGTATAAAAATCTTGGATAAGTCAGCCTGTGTTATATATCCGAAGTGAAAAGAATTTCAAATTTAAGAAATTCCATCAATTGAGAAAACGGGAGAAAATGTCCTAATTTGACATTATGGGACAAAATTGCAATTAGCAGTAAGAATTCCTTGTCTCTTTGGGAACTTTGTCAGTATAAGTGAAAAATTCTCGAATGGAACGTGAAAAATCACACAATCAATAAAGTAATTGATCACCTCATTACTGAACAAAAAAAAAAATACACGATTGGACGTCAAGTTTATAATTAGATAAAGATTTAAATTGCAAAAAAAATCTAATTTTAAAAGTTTAAAGCAAAATTGGAGGGTTATTGCAGCAAAAATGATTCTGCTTCGAAGCCGTGACGTTCATCATAACTTACAGTTTCATACAATTGTACAAATATAATTGTTCATCATGATTAATATTCAGCGGGGTAATGCTTAGAAAATAACACCTAGAATTGGAGTTTTACCAATCACTTTTATTTTCGTCCCATGAATGTACAAAGCGAATAACATTCTATACAATACACATTTAATTGCCAAACTGGGTATATCATAAAAATGAAAAAAAATATGAAAAACCCAAGTACATCGCATAATAATCATTCAAGTAATGAATTATCCATTTTATTGAAACTTCTATACATAAACCACAAAAGGTAGTCCAAAAAATGTTTTATAACTGCTGATTTACGCTCTTAATTTTTTTAAAACTTGAAATGCTTTCTTTTGAAGAATTTTCGCAGTCTTGACAAAATACTTCCTTTTTTGTGTGACTTTACTTCTGTCACAGGTTGTATAGAAGGGACTTCTGGAGTTTTGGGGATATTTTGGCAACCTAGTTTAGAAATTTTTCTTCCATTGTTTTTCTTTTTGCAACCTTGAAGTTGCTCTGTAACTCCTACAAGAACTTTATCTATATTCCACTGTAGAGAAACGGACACTTCCACAAAGCTGCAGTTGTTCTCTTGCGCTAATGACAAACCATCTGTAAAAAGAAAAAAGAAAGATGCTGTTATTTTCACAAAGTTATGTCTGAGCTTAACCTGTTTTTTTTTAAATTAAATTGTTTTTGAACAATAACACTTCCAACTTAATGTAGGATTGGGAAAGGATACTTTAATTTTCATTTACTTCAGTGTATTTAATACTAGAAAGTTTACCTTTACTGGAAACTTCTCGAAACCTTATGAGATCCACTTTGTTTGCAACAACATAAACAGGTTTTGCATCTCCCACTTCTTCTTTTATCTTTTTAATTTTATTGGCGATGAAGTTAAACGACCTTTTATCGGTTACGGAGTACATCATTACAATACTATCATATTCATTAGTGTTGCCATGATTCTGGAAAAAAAAGGTTTCTATGAAAAGATATTCACATCCCAAGTGTTCTAAATGTAGATAAAGAAACCAAAGGGAATTTCAAGATTTTGAAATAGTTACTGCAATCTTACCTGAATGTACATATCAGCTTCTACAAAATTAAGAACTGATTCCTTTCTCCCCAAAACCACTGGTACAGATTGATAGAATGGATCTGGGCCTGTTTGAAAAAAAAATCAATGATTTCAAATTGATAAAATTTCTTAGTAAAGTTTTCTTTGTTTTGTTTTTTTCAATCATGATTTTACCTTCTGGACATGTTCCAAGGAATTCGGAAGTTCGCATCTGTTGTAGAAGAAATGATTTTCCAACCCCAGGTATTCCGTAAATTATTATTTTATATGCTGTGCTGTTTTTCTGAGGAATTAAATCTTCACTAGAAACGGGGGAGGATTGAGGAAATACGGATATCTGACTTCCTTGGTAGTCAATATCAGAGTTACTGCAAAAAGATGTGGACGAGATTCTGAGGAAATCACCATGGTTCTTGATTCCTCTCTTTGTTTTGCTAAAGTTTCGGACCCTCTCCAAAACAGGTTTCTCGAGAGAAGAAGAGGAATCTGTGAAAGTATATGATCTCTTCCTATCAGTCTGGTAAAGTGTTCGGTCAAATCTGCCAAAGTCAGAGAAAGATTGGGTCTGTGGACGAAACCGACTCACACGAACTGATTTTTTTACTTGTTTCACAGTCTCTTCCATTATGTGATATAGCAAAAATGTCTTTGTTGGAACAAAAATGTCGCTTATATATGTTGTATGTCTTGCTACTCAATAACATTGGCTAATTTAATTATTAGAAATGTCTCGGTCTTGTTAATGACGTATGTGGCAGACAGGTAGGAGGAGGAGTCAACAACACAGCTCTGAATGATGTATATTGAATTTCACAGAAACATTTGCACAGTTCTCTCCCTCTGCTGACAATACATGTATTTAGTAAAGTTATTAAACATGAAATCGCTAATGCAATATGTTTTTTTTTAAATTTAATATAATACACACTATAATCGCTTTTTAGGAAGTATTTGCAAGCGCTTAAAATATATTTTACCTATATGATACTGAACTTTCTACTTTTTTTCCAAGCCAATAATAATACTGAACTTTCTCCTTTTTTTCCAAACCAATCTGCTCAGCTTAGCATTTGCCTTTGAGCCTTTGTTCTGCATTTTTCATTTGTCTGTGCCTTCAATTTCATTGTTTCCTTATCAGAAGCTGGATGACTAGTTGGAATGAGCAGATGTTTTTGGTCATATCGAATGAATAAAAGTGTGGATAACTTCGTTTAGCCAGGGGGGTTGGGTACCTCTACAAGTAAAAGCTGCGGTTAACGTCCCTACGCTCCTTTTATTGGGCCTTGTTAAACGTATTCAAGATTACTGAAATGTGCGATATGGAATACTCTGAAGTCTCTGATTATCGTACTACATCTTGAACTCAATCGGACCTTTTGTATCCCATTCTAATTGTTATTCTAATTAGAGATAATTTTGGAGGAATGAAAGTGGTTTAAAATAAAGAGGCTTGACCATAGATGTCCGAAATGATTACTGTAAACCAACTTTTATTCGCATGCTAGAAATTTTCGAGAAAATCGCGAGAGCCTCATCATCACGAAATTAGAACCAGTTCTTAAAGTCTCTGTATCTATTAAAAACAGATTAAAACAAGGTTTGATCGCGAAAATTAATCGTAGCGAACTAGTTTTACACCAGTAAATCGCGAAATAAAGTCGTCGCAAATAAAAGTTGGTTTACAGTAATTTGACAAGAAAAAGTCTATAGAAGAAAGCGAACGATTTCATTCAAGTAGGTTAATGATTGATTTTTCAACGAAATACGAGCTTGAAGCGGTTGTGCCTGAAATTGAGTCAGGTACCTTGCGGTATTTATAAGTAGGGGGTGCACCGTATACAAAACAAGTGCCAGCGGCATAATGTTTTACATAATGTGAGACAAAATGATGTTTTTCGCAAAGAAAGGCTCTCACTTCAGAGATAGAACCCTCTGAAACAGGATGAACAAAACATCGCAGTGTCAGAGATTGCCACAAGACATGGAACTACTACTAATAGTGGAGTGACAATCCTAGAAAAAGATGCTTAGTTTTCGAGTTTAATGGACCGGCATACCCTAGGGCTGAAAGTTATATTTTATAAAAGAGACGTCCCTCCTCATACGTTTTCGCCCGGTCGTAGAGTTTTCTCAAGTCAATTTTTTTTTCAACTTGCGATGAAACTGAAAAGGGGGGGGGTATTTAAGTCGTTTATTTTACTTGTTGATAATATTCTTTTTCAAAGATTAATTATTAACTTTGGAAAGTATAATTTGTGCGTGATAGGATAACTACATGTATCTAAAGTTACAATGCAAAATTAATTAGGAATATTATTTGCCCCCCCCCCCTTTAAAAAAGACAACTTATGTTTTGTTATAGAAACTACGTTAATTTCAACAAAATATATTCAATACAATTATTTCATGCAATATTAATAACGAATGTTTACTTAAGCGTTAGAAAGATTTATAAGACAATGATTTCTGATCAAATAAACCGCACTCTTTTAAAGACATCCTCACAATAAGTCTTGTTTTCTATTGATCTAAAATGTTTTGTGTAACTGGAAACGGATTATAGAATCCCATTATGTCTATGAAAGTGACTCCATAGATCAAAAATATTGTTAAATATATTAAATTGGCTTCTATTATCAATAAGATAACACTAATATTCAGTTTGAATTTAAATTAATGAGCATTTCAAAGTAAGTTTCCTTTTTTTCAATTTAAAAAAATACGTAAAGGACAAGCATGTCATTTTTCCGTCACATTCTTGTTTGAACAAGGTATCTTGCATGATTGGTTATTTCCTCTCTACTTCATAAGCAATACAGAATAACGCAAGTATAAAACACAGAGAGAAAAACGATTTTAGTATTTCATCTTAAAGATTGTCCCCATCACTTTACAGAAACTATTTCATGTTTCCTTCCGAAATATATTTAGTGTTTTCTACAGCAAAAACATGGACTTTGTCATTATTCAAACTAAGGGATACATATTTTGTTTACGCATTTCCTCATTTACATGTACAAGTCATACTGCCATAAATTGAACTCTGTTTCTATAATCCTTTATGAGCGGAGATATATTTTGCTTACAGTACTTAAGTTTTCTTTTGAAAAGACGTACCAGAAAGGAAGATAAGAATCAAACGGAACCGTAAAAGCAATCCACTATAATTTTTTGCTTGGAAAACTCGTGGTTTGTTCTGTCATACGAAAGCTTTTTCGATATTTTTCCTTTTGAGAAAGAATTGCTTAATTTATGAGTAAACGGTTATTCAAAAGTTCACCAAATTAAACTGAAAATTTTTTCAAATTATAGACAACATTCATTGATAAAAAAAAAATTGAACTTTTTAGACACAGAAATGAATAATATGAAGACTTTAAACTTCTGTTGTTTGTCCTTTGTATGAGACCGGAGTACCGAAATTCAATGTGAGAGCAAGGATGACCTCTAGAAGAATTTTTACTAAGAAGGCTTTTCAAAAAGCGTCGAACAATTTCTTTAAAAAATAATGAATCAGACGAAAAAGGCTTAATAAAACATATTTAAAAAAGTGCGAAATGTATGGTCATATTTCGTTTTTTAAGGAGTGGGTGGGGTGGGGGGTAAGGGTGATGGGGTGTTGTTGTTCTTGTTTTTCTTTTCTGTACTTTGTATACTAAATATTCTGTGATTGTACGTAGAGAATAACGTACATTAGCATAAAACCTTTTAAGTTTAGATAACATACAATAAGACAAACCTTTCATTTTACAGACAGACAAACGGGCATTCTTGTTCAATTTTTTGTTCCTTTTCCATGAAATCAATATATTCACCGAATAAATAAAATTCCTATACAAATATACATTATTTTTCGTCATATGTACAATATTATGGTCAGATTTCAATCATTGATCTTTGATCTCCTTTTATTTTAAATTTTGACCATAGAATTTTCTACGACCGGGCAAAAATTATTGCCTGATAATATATCTGACCAAAAAAGTACAAATTAGCCGTAGGGTAGGGTCGTACATTAAATTCAAATTTTTGATGGTCTTGTCACTCCACTATATCTTATAGTGATCATTTAACTTCTTAATTTGATTTGACTGAAGTACAGACGAGGTAAGAAAATCATTCAAGATTATTGTTTTATTTGAACAAGGGATGCGTTGTCTTGATTGTCCGACACAATTGCCAAAGTCCTAAACTAAATCCCATAAATAATTTATGGAGAGGCTTGGGATATGCTGTGAAACATGCAAGATGCCATAAACTGAGGGATGTTGAAATCAATTTTGGTAAATGAATAGAATCGTATTCCAGTCGTCGGGTGTCAACATCTGATTCGTAGTTCTCTAAACAGAATACGGGCAATTATTGTGGCCAGAGATGGTTGTACAAAGTATTGACATTCTAAATGGATTCCTTCAAATGAGAACTGAATTTGCAGATAACTTGATTTTTTTGTATATATGTCATAATAAACTGAAATATTTTAATTTGCTAATTTTTGTTACATCTTTTAATGTTCAAGAACTTTAAATTGTCTCGAAATAATGATTGGCTGATTAAGAAAATTTGGAAGTTGCCCATTTTGATACCTGTAGGTGGACATTTTTTTAAGGAGGGTAGTTTAGGTTCCCCTGTCATCATTAACATGTGATGTAATGAACAATAATTTTACGTCATCTGTTGGATTTTGTTTAATGGAAAGATAACACCTGCTGTCAGGCTCCAGCATCTCCAAAAGGCCGTGTCGTGTGAATTCTTTATAAACATTAACAGAGCATATGGGGTCTCCTGTTACAAAAAATTATTATTTAAATCTCTTCTATCATCTTTGATCTTTTAAAAACACATTTTTACCTCCTTTTTAAAAACATCAAAGGAATGGTCTGCTCTCTATATTTTCATGCCTTGTTTTTGTTGCCCTTTGATAATCTGTCCCTGTTGAATCGGTTTTTAATTCAATGTCGCCCCAAAGCATCTGTTTATGTTCGTGTCTTCCTCTCAGTCCAAAGTGCATGGTGTTGTTTATGTACATGGTATTTATCAGTGCCTGTGGGTTTGCTAATATTAAAAGGGAAAAATTCAAGATATTTTAAACATTTACTATACAGAATTTCAAAACCTGCCCGTTTACTTTCTATGATTTAATATAATCGACTAAATAAGAGTCTGATGATATAACATCAGCGTGAAGTTCGAGAAGAGGATTATTTTCTGGATTTGTTTAAAGAAGTTCGGAAGTTTTTTCTCACCTTTTTCCAACTGATTAGCCTGAGAAATTCGACGTTCGAAAGTGGCTCAGCTTTCCTCTTGTTATTTCCCAGACCCTGAGATTTTAGGTCTTTTCTTTTGGACATCAGTACTTCCCTTGCGTGTCCAAAGAGATGGGATTCAACAATATTATGATAGTAACTATTGTCTCTTAAGTATCTGATAATATTTACATTTGCTGGGTTTTTCAACAAAGCCAACTGTGAAATTGATGAAAACCATTTTCGTGTATACTCACACGTAGAAATATACACGGAGAAACGTACGTGAACATGACGTCACAATGAGGTTTCAGCGACGTTAGTAAAAATGCAACGATATAGAGCAGCGAGAAATTCAAATATTAAGTATATTTTAATTGTTTCCAAACATGTAAAATGTAAGTATAATGATTGTTTTTAAGTTTAGTGTGAATTATTGGTGTGTGAATCACACAGACTTGCACGTAGGCAATTATTAGCGCGCTTCATAAAATATACCTACGTGACAAGTCTGTGTGATTCACACACCAAAAACTCGCACAAAACTTAAAAACATTCCTTAAATAATATCAGATCCTTTGATCCGCTCACATAGATCCTTGTGCAGCGATCTATGTGAGCAGATCAAAGGATCTGGTTTTCAATATTGAGCTGGTTTTTGCTTTTACCTAGCCATTTGCTCAAGTGATCGATGCGGCTCCTGGGTCTCTTAAAGCTTGTTACTAACTATTCTTCCCTTACAGAATGCATTCCATCCTTCCTGGATAAGAAATTATCTTCACTTCGAATTCCAAGCTCATCAGCAAAAAATAAACATCAAAATAAAAGTGCTGCTAAAGTCATAAAGAAAAGAAAAAAAACAACAATTCAGATACTACCATTTTTAAAAATAAAAAAAAACAGATAAGGATCGAAGGAGACAGTTAAGAATAATAAGTCCAGAAAGCATTGAGTTTGAAAGGAAAAGGATAGAGAAAGAAAACAAGAATCAAGGAAAAGAAGAAGTAGTGAAACCATTACACAAGATAGAGAACAAGATCAACAGCGCTAGCTAAAAAGAGACACAGAGATGCAAGACACAGTGTGGAAAATAAAAGACAAAGAAAGAAAGACGAGATGAAGAATCCATTATATCTGATCAAAGACAAGGAACAAAAGAAAACTGCAGAAGCAAGAAGAGATGTGGAAACAGTCTCATCTGACCAAAAAAGAGATGAAGAAGATTGCAAGAGCAGGAAGATATGCTGATTCTATTATATCTGACCAAGAGAGAGAGAGAGAAACTGGAAAGAACAACAAGACATGTAGAAAGAGTTTTATCTAACAAAACAAGAGGTCCACAGGCCTTATATGTCACCTGAATATCATGTAACAACTTTCCAACAATTGAATTTGGTTCGTGTTTTTAACCAGAGGCCATGAAATTCACAATTTTGAATGAGGCACCATTGCTTATCATCATTATAAACTTGGCATGCTTACGCTATTGACTTAATACCCAGAGGTAGATCAGAGTAACAAAGAGAAAATGCACTTCCACTTTATAACCAGTTGTGCACCCGACCCCAAAGGAACCACTGGAGCCATATATTTGAAAATTTTATCATAAATTTTACTTCATCATAAATGGTTGATTAATACCAAAGAGCAGATTTCAAAGCATTAATTCATTTTCACACTATAACCCTCCCCCCTCAGATACCTCTGAACCAGGGGGCATGAAATTAACCATTTTGCTAGATGCACCTTTCTTCATCATAAATATATATACTTGGATCATTAGAATTCAACCCAGGAGCAAAGGAAAAGATTTTCAAAGAATAAATGTATTTTTACTATATAATCAAAAGAGCCCCACCCCTTACACCAAATGGCAAAACCTCTGAAACAGGGGCCATGAAATTCAGAATTTTGAAAGAGGCACCCTTGTTTATCAGAACTATGTACTTAGTTAGCTTATTTAATGCCCAGAAGTAGAGAAGAAGATTTTCAAAGAATAAATGCATTTTCACTATATAATCAATAGAGCCCCGCCCTAACACCAGAACCCCTGACCCTGGGGCCATAAAATTTACAATTTTGGAAGAGGCACTCTTACTAATCATAAGTACTTGGTTATTTTATTTAATACCCAGAAGCAGAGAATATTTTCAAAGAATTAATGCATTTTCGCTATATAATCAATAGAGCCCCGCCCTAATACCAGAACCCCTGACCCTGGGGCCATAACATTCACAATTTTGGAAGAGGCACTCTTACTAATCATTACTATGTACTTAGTTAGTTTATTTAATACCCAAGAGAAGGTTTTCAAAGAATGCATTTTCACTATATAATCAATAGAGCCCCGCCCGAACACTAGAACCCCTGGCCCTGGGAACATAAAATTTACAATTTTGGAAGAGGCACTCTTGCTCATCATAATTATGTACTTAGTTAGTTTATTTAAACCCAGGAGTAGAGAAGATTTTCAAAGAATTAATGCATTTTCACTGTATCATCAATAGAGCCCCGCCCTAACACCAGAACCCCTGACCCTTGGGCCATAAAATTCACAATTTTGAAAGAGGCTCTCTTACTTATATTAATGTACTAAGTTAGTTTATGTAATACCCAGGAGCAGAGAAGAAGATTTTCAAAGAAATAATGCATTTTCACTATATAATCTGTATAGCCCCGCCCTAGCACTAGAACCCCTGACCCTGGGGCCATGAATTTCACAATTTTGGTAGAGGACTTAATAGACATTACATTCATGCTAACAGTTTGCCTGCTTGCATGATGTCCAGGAGTAAAGAAGATTTTTAACAGCTTTTGAAAGAAGATTTCAACAGCTTAAAAACTTACGACTTTTCAACTTTATATACAACCATTCCCCACGATAAATTAAAGTCCGGGCTTTTTGATATCATTGACAGCTGCTTTTTTAATAAAAATGGAACTCGTAAATTTACTTACCTGGTCATTGGTCGTTTGCAAAATTATTTTGTTAAAACAGATTCTGATTGCACACACAAGTACTCTGAAGTCGACATCAAAGAAAAGCTTAGTTTCTGATTGACAATATCTACGTGGTTTTTGGAGATCAGGTATTCCAACAATCTATATGAATTCCCATGGGTACCAATTGCGTTCCGTTATTAGCGGACCTATTTACTCAAGCCCTAGAGGGGCTTGAGTTATCTAAAACGATGCTAGGTCATCGATTTACTCAGTTTAAAGACACAAAAATATATTATTTTTGTAGATAAAAATATTTCTAGAAACAAAAGTGAAGCTTATCTTGAAAACGTCTGTATATTCAAAGATATTAAGTGTAAAATATCGGATTCTATTCTGTGGCGAATGAACAATGAGTGAAGCTCCGCAGCCACAATAGTTTCTATACAGAAATTTCGCGCTTTCCTTTGCGTAGGAATCTCAGGTAATTTTTACAGTCGCCGACAAAGCATCCTAGCACGAGTCCACTGCAGACTCTGAAAGGTGACGCAGGTTACCACATCGTTTACAAATTCCACAATGCATGGTCAGAAAATGTATGGCTCATTGGCTGTACCCTTCA
The DNA here is from genome assembly GCF_032062105.1 of Saccostrea cuccullata. Lineage (NCBI taxonomy): Eukaryota > Metazoa > Mollusca > Bivalvia > Ostreida > Ostreidae > Saccostrea > Saccostrea cuccullata. Next base: position 81,402 of record NW_026933943.1, read on the forward strand.
ACTGAAATTGCTTTTCACGGGCCTGCAGATGATGTGTACTTTGAGTGACAGTAAAATAATAGCACAAAATCAATATTAAATTCTCGTATTATCTTAAGCTTTGGTAACGTAACCTATATTGTAATACTTCTTTTGGATTCGTACGGAATATGTATTGGACATGCCGCTCAGCTAGATGAACCCCATCGTCTCAAGCCACGGTCCAGGAATGGGAGAGGATCGTACATTTTGGCCGTGGTTTACGACGATGGATGAACCCGTAGTTACGTGGTTTTATGGAGCCCGGAACCTCCCCCTTTCCACTTTGAAAAACTTTTCTACAGGCTTGTAGCAAGCTATTTAGATTGATGTATATATTGAATGTGATGTACGTCATTTACCCCCCCCCCCCCCCCCCTAAAAAAAAACACGTATAACAGTGCGACATTTAACTCCGGACACGACATTTGTCCGGACTTTCGCCAACCACTTTTCCAAAGATATGTGGAAACCATTTATGTCATCTGATGGGATTTTTTAAAACTTAAAACATGAACCTAACTTTACACCTGATTATCTTCTAGGTAAAAAGATATTAGACCTGAAATCAAGAAATCCCATGGGATAATAGTGGGATTTTTTCTCCTAACCAATATCCCACCATTATTCTGTGGGAGAAAAAGGTATTCTGTGGGATTTTTTCTCCCATAGAAGTTTGAAAATCCCATAAATGCTTTATAATGGGACAAAATCTCAAAATTTGTATACAGAAAATAATCTCCCATCTCTTTATAAATGTGGGATTTATCCCATATTTATTTCAAAATAGAAAAAAATTCTCCCATGGGATTAAGAAACAACAGTTTAAACCAAATAAAGAAAATATTGAACAGTTTAACTACCATTAAATTATTTATTTTCATTTAAGTTACTGTGTTTCCAACACCATTTTTTTTTATTTCTTAAAATTAACCAATTTGGGGGGCAGTGGGGTAATGTTTTATTTTTCAAATGATTAAAGATTTTACATGAAATAGCACTAAAAATCAAAAGTGGTTTATCTCTATAACTTTCAGTTTTTTTAAACTAAAAAGACAATTTCCTTGTATGTAGATTACCTTCTTTTATTCCATGTATGTAAATTTTGAATGAGAAAAAAATGCAATTAAGAAAGAACAAATCTTTTTTGTTTATTTTCCTCCTAATCATTAAGGTTAATTTATTGCGTAAGTGTCATTTGTCAAGCTTTACAACAAGATCAGATCCATATACGTTGTTAGATCTTTGCCTGTTTGCTGCACTAAACTGATGGGTTTCCAATTAAAAAAGCACATGAAATTGGGGCGTGTCATTCACTCTGAGATTCTCAAAGAGTTTTAAAACTTATTCAGATGAACAAACTGTAATAATTTACCTATTTTTTACTCTAAATTTTCTTTGTATGATCCTGATCATGCCTTGTTTTTGTTCCAATGACAGCTGGAAATTATTTTACACATAACGAACCCGATCTGACAAATGAACAAGAAATAATTTTGAAAAAAAAAAAAATCAACCGTCTTCATTGTGCACATTTACTGGTAGTTCGCATTAAAAATATTTAACAATTTTACCTTTTCACTAATTTCAAAACTTTTTACCTACACCTTAATTAGAAACATATCAATAATTTTTGACAGTTCATTGAACCCGTTCAAAAATAAACATGATGAAAGGGCATGGATCCAGAAATTGCGGCGGTACTCTACTCAGTGTTTCTTATCATCCAGTAGAAGACAAGTTTTCCTTAGTTCTGTTGCTTCTTTAATAAAAGCACTCTGCTGATCTTTTACTTATTATTTTTGGTACATAAAATAACTATATGCACCATTGACATGGATTCAACTGATAAGTCACCTTAGGCCATTGCAAGTTTCTTCTTTGTTTTGGACACCCCATAACACATAAAATAAGAGATTCAGGCCACAGTTAGTTAAAGCTCACTGTTAATACCAGCGCGGATGCAAATATAGCAGAATGATATTGGGTATTAAACTTTTACTTCAGCAATCTACGTGTAATTTAAATAAGATGTTAGACCCGCACGCATACTCGCTAAACTGACTGTAGTGACTATGTGAGCAGATCTAACATCTAATTTTAACTAGATTGGTACTTCAGTGGCTTAAATTTATTCAACTTCTTTCAGGAATTCAATTTTATTGTCATAAATGCATATTGTCAATTATTATGCTTCCTGTCAGTTTGTCTCTGTGACATAACCCATATACCCTACTATTCTTGCATTATGTTCTTAGGATTTAAATACACTGTAGCATAAACATACTATGCCGAAATAGTGCTCCACTATGGGTGGCACTGCACATGTAGCTCTCCCGTCTGTCAATATATATTATTTCAGAGAGCTACAGTTCTGCAGTACTTAACACTTCAGATGAAAAATTAACATTCAAAATAATTAAATGGGTAGGGGTGTTTTCAAACATTCATAAATAAATCAATATAGATTATAGAGAAAGTTTTTATTACTTCTATTAATTCAAAATCGTCTCAAAACCCCAACACAGGTAAAGTTTGACATCTGGGTAATTCACTGTGTATTAAACCACTTCCTGTGTATAGGAATTAGGAGACAGATGGCCACAGGTAGACTGGTAGCCCCCAAGGCATTCACACCTGTACAAAATAAGCCCCTCCCTCACCTGGAATTTACCACCCGGTAAAAAATCTCTGCCTTTAGGCATAGTGCATGCAAAATAAAACACTATATCACACTTCATGAGTTCCCTAGTTCATTTAATAAAGGTACACATCCCTTCATTTTACATTTAAGGAAATATGCAAGGTACCTTACCTACCGATAATTTTTCAAGAAATTCTATATTTATACTTATAATACATGTACCATATTACATATTTTTAGACAAAAAATCAGCATGCATTTCCAGGGATTTTGAAAAGATATTAAAGTTTGAAAATTTTTGCATTCTTCAAAAAAAAATGTACAAAAATTACAAAACATAAATTCCAGATTTTTTTTCATCAAAACTGTTTTAGAGGAGATTTACAAATCCATATATAGACAATAAAAATATTGCACACAGGTCCTTCCTTTATTGGAACTCTTCAACTCCAGGGAAGAACCCAATAAAGTGCAAACTACATTGCGCATGACCTTAAATGCCTGTTTATCAATTATGTAAGAGAAAAATAAATTAAAGAACTTGTTCTGATTAAAATAATGAAAAAAATCCTTATTTAAGCCTTTAAGTTTAATTTTTAATTAAGAAATTTGACAGATGAATAAAAAGAGTAATATACAATATAATACTTATTAAATTAATTCTCTAACTTAGTTCCATTCATTAGCTATTCAATATTCAAGTCAACACTCTTTACATGAATGAATTATCAACAGTTTTGTCCTTAAAGTTTTCAATGGATCCACAGATCATGAGATGATGTCTCCTTTTATGTGTATGTATATATCTGTGTATACTGAAAAAAAAGAGAGTTGCTGTGTGATGAAAAGGATAATAAAGAAGTCTCTGATGAGACTGTAGCTCTACTGGTCTGTATGCATAACAAAGAAAAAGAAGCACTTGGATTTGAAACTTTGCAACAGACAGCATTAAATAGAATTATGTATCTAAGTGTAGTCTACTTGTGTGCCACATTACATTGAAATCATACCAAAATTGTAGGTGGAGTAGCGTTTTAAAGGAATTTTTATACAGAAATTTCTATTTTTAGTAACCATGGCAGCACCGTTCATTGAAATTTAAAAAAAAACAATGCACTATGTACCTTAGTGCAGTCTACTTGTGTGCCAAGTTATATTGAAATCAGAATAAAACAGAGGAGTAGTGTTTTGAAAAATTACAGACAGTTGGACAGCTAGACAGACAGACAACTAGATGCCACGGACAGACAACCGATGGACAGCTAGATGGACGGACAAAGGGACACCTTCCTATCACATAAGCTCTTCTGGTCTCTGAACAGTAGAGCTAAAACAAGAGGCCCATGGGCCACATCGCTCACCTGAGAAGCTTTGACCATGCAATTCTTAACCATGGGTCTTAATTTGGACAATTTAAATTCCCTATTGTAGCCCCGCCCAACTCCCTGGGGTCATGATTTTGAATAATTTAGAATCTACACTACCCCAGGATGCTTCCACATAAGTTTCAGCTTTTCTGGCCCAATGGTTCTCTTGAAGAAGATTTTTAAAGACTTTTCCTATATATTTCTATGTAAAACTTTGATTCCCTATTGTGGCCCCACCCAACCCCTAGGGGTCATGATTTGAACAGTTTAGAATCTACACTACCCCACTACCCCATGATGCTTCCACATAAGTTTCAGCTTTTCTGGCCCAGTGGTTCTCTTGAAGAAGATTTTTAAAGACTTTTCCTATATATTTCAATGTAAAACTTTGATTCCCTATTGTGGCCCCGACAACCCCCAGGGGTCATAATTTGAACAATTTAGAATCTACACTACCCCAGGATGCTTCCACATAAGTGTCAGGTTTTCTGGCCCAGTGGTTCTTGAGAATATCTTTTAATGACCCCACCCTATTTTTGTCTTTCTTAATTATCTCCCCTTGTGAGAGGACCTGACCCTTCATTTTAAGAATTTAAATTCCCCTTTACCCAAGGATGCTTTGTACCAAGTTTGGTTAAAATTGGCCCATTGGTTCTTAAGAAGAAGTCGAAAATGTGAAAAGTTGACAGACGGACAAAATGTGATCAGAAAAGCTCACTTGATCCTTTGGCTCAGGTGAGCTAAAAATTATCAAATTTGATTTTTTTCAATATTAAAGAAATAAAACTGCAGAATTCAATTGTAAATGGTTGGTTGCGTATTCAAAGTAGTTTTTGTTGTATGATTTGAAAAATTTTATTACATTGTATTCCTTAATTCTTTCTATTCTCACAAAGAATTACCTTTGCATTTCTTGTATTTACAAGGGGGACAAATCTTCAAGGTACATGTACACTATATGTCAGTATATATACCTTCATTTTCTGTTAAAGGAAAAAATAGAATAAATTATACAATATCAATTACATGTGATGTATAATAACAAAGCATGGATTAAATTTTCACCAAATTTAGAAAATGATTTGAACATGTTGATTGAGTATCAAACTATCAATCACTCAAATTTCTCAATCCAGCCAAAATGACTGACACTAAAATTCACCCTAAGGAGGACGAAGTATAAAAATATTAATTATTTTCATCTTTAAATATACCATAAATGAAACTTTGTGCATGTTCTGCATACATTTACCAGTATCTGTACTATAGTAGTTTTATGCCCTTGAGAATTTTTCATGATGTCAGATGATGCCATATTTCCATGTCTTAAGACGGGACGTATTATGTTATACATGTACATGTATATAGGCTTCATGTTCGTCCGTCCATCTGTCCATTCGTGTCCGGCTCATGAATTGAATACTATTAGGCCTAGGATACTTCTTGGGTAGACGGTGTGACACGCACAAAAAGTAGGTTGCTCTGACCTTTAATAAAGATGCTATGGCCAAATATGGAAAAATCCTGTCCAGCCTATTTCAATGTCACTGTGACCTCATAGTTGCTTGTGTTAATTAAAAGTTCTTGATGGCTATATTCCAGATAAAGATCTTTCAATTGATTTAATGTAATTAAAAGAAATTAATGTTTTAGTGTATGATTAAAAATAAATTAGTATTGTATAATATAATTAAAGCTAATTATACATGTGTTCATTGAAAAAAAAATTACATTTCAATTTTTATATATTTGCAACAAATTGCAGTCATGTCTCACTTAGAATTTTATAGTCTAAAGAATGATTTATTTTTTATTTTAATGCAATAAGTATTTTGATACCCCGGTTACCCTTCTACTGGTTAATTTCTTTCCATAATCCTTTCAAAGCTAGAACACCTTATCTTATCCTCCTTCAATGAGTAAAAAGTCTGTAAAACAGTTTGTCGTGTGTTGCCACCTTTGTGACGTTTAATAATTTGTTTGAAATTCTCAAAAGTATTATTAATAATGACATATAATTTTTAGCAGACACAAGATATCAAGATGAGAAATAAAACCAATTTTGTAAAGGGAGATAATCCAAATTTACAGTAATTACCACTTAGATTTAACAGAAAAATCATGAAAATGGGTCTGAAAACGCTAAAACATAAATTTAAACAACAAAGAAATGGTGGAGGCGGGGCGGCAGGAGGTAAATAACAAACTTTGAAACAACGTCCGTCCTCCAAGGATGTAGATGGGAGAAAAGGCAGAGTAACGCACCGCATGGTCAGAATTTCATTTGTTAGATTTTAATTGGTCAGATTTTGATTGGTCAATCTCTGCCTCTCCTACCACGGTAAGACATGGAACAAAATTAACATTACAAAGCACAGCTATACAGTATTTCAGACTTTCACATTCAAGGAGGACACTTATTGATTACAATAAAAATTTTTAAGTAAACTTAAATTTATTTATTTTAATGCAATAAGTATTTTGATACCCCGGTTACCCTTCTACTGGTTAATTTCTTTCCATAATCCTTTCAAAGCTAGAACACCTTATCTTATCCTCCTTCAATGAGTAAAAAGTCTGTAAAACAGTTTGTCGTGTGTTGCCACCTTTGTGACGTTTAATAATTTGTTTGAAATTCTCAAATGTATTATTAATAATGACATATAATTTTTAGCAGACACAAGATATCAAGATGAGAAATAAAACCAATTTTGTAAAGGGAGATAATCCAAATTTACAGTAATTACCACTTAGATTTAACAGAAAAATCATGAAAATGGGTCTGAAAACGCCACTGACTTGACCGAACTAGGGAAAGTTCAGACCCATAAAGGAAAAATAAATGGCAACACACCTCAAACATAAATCATACCAAAAGTGAGTAAAATTTACAAACATGGGAATAAACATATGTCCCGTAATGCAATAAAACAACCATTTGAATTCACAAGTGTCTTATGAGGGATAAACATATGCCCCCATCACAACCAAATGAGTTTACTATTCCTAGTGTATTATGTCTGTGGGTCCCAAGTATTAACGAATCACTATGTAGAATGTCCAATAAGGGATAAACATATGCCCTTATAGTCGCAAATCATCATCTTATTCGCTGTTTTTTACTAAGTTCACATGTATGTGGTATTCATTTAAGGACTGTCTCGAGCAATGTTTTAGATGAGGGATAGACATATGCCCCCATATTGGAAAATATTTCACACTGTAAGCTTCCGCACCATTTTAAATATTTATATGCACGCGATCTTGTCACCTACCAGCCTAAGTATTAACAAATGACTTAGGCACTATTGTTCTGGATGAGGGATAAACATATGCCCCCATACGTTAATACTCTTGAAAATCACTTCAAAGTTGAGATCCTACACAAAAAACAAAACAAATCTGCTCCGAGGATCAACTTCCACTCAAGCATACATCAACCTGGTGTCACATGTCTTATGTAATATTTAAATGCATCCGATTTCCATCTACCCAGGAATCTAATCTGACTATCGCTCATCCCTCGTGATGCACAGTAAGAGGCCATTCCGATTCGAAAGGAATGTCCTTTGAATCTATTGACATCCAAATTACAAAACATGAGGCTTTGCTTTAATATGTTTGAAAATTCTTGTCTTGTGACTGCAGTGTTTTGGGGGTAGCAAAAAAGGGGCCCATCGGTCCTCCCTCTCATCTTAATGTAGTGTTCTAATGCCCCCACTGGACAATATTTTAAAGAGTTGCAAGAATGAATTGTAAGAGTAAAAACTTTACCATCAGAATGTTTATAATTTTGAAAGTGAATCAAAACTTTACTTTTTTGAAAAGTAATCTGTGAAATTTGTAAAACCTTATTAGCAGTGCCAACTGATGTTATCTCTCCTATTCTGAGGAAGCCGTGAAAAGCCAATAAAAACATTGTTTGAAATAATGCCCTTTTATATATGTTCGATATTGTATGTTCTAAAGCATCACAAATTTTATGCAGAACTACTATGGTTATTGGTAAACGAATATCCATTGAAGGTCTTGATTTACGACAGGAACTTAATAGTTTCTGAATGAGAAAGCATGATGTATTGTCAGGCAAATTATTAATTTTATGTATATATGCTATTGATGAAATAAATGACACGATAGAGGAGGCTGCATAACCTTCAGCAAATAAATAAGAGATAAACAAAGCCAAAGTTTCCTGAGACAACGGAAGATCATTACTCATATCAAATTTGTTTGCAAAATTTCTATAAATAGACCATGCCCGTTTATATGCTTGAGTGGAAGCTGGTGCCAATGTTGAAGTCAACAGGTTCCTCAAGACTGGTTCTAAGGAGGTAATGTTGGCAGATTGGGAATCACCGTTGGTTCTTTGTCCATCCAAGGAGCAAGTTGATGGAACTGCTGCACCTTCAAACGAGACAAGCAATCACATAGAATATTTTCCTTGGTACCCAGATGCCTAGCTTTAAACAAAATGTTAAACTGCAAACAAATTAGCACTAACTCTCTAACCAAATACATTATACTTTTATCCTTAGACGATTGCTTGTTAATTATATGCACAAGGGCATAATTGTCTGTGTAAAAGTAAATGCATTTGTTTTTAAAAATATGACTCCAAACTTTAAGAGCTAACACTATTGGGTAAAATTCCAAGAGAGTAATATTACATTTTTTCCAATTATCATTCCAAGTCCCATAGAACCAGTGCCCACCTAACACTGCCCCGTATCCTATAGATCCTGAAGCGTCTGTATACAGTTTTAATTCATTGGAATCAACCCACCTATCTGGTAAGAAAACCGACCTACCATTAAATTTTTCCAAGAAGGCTAACCAAGTACATAAATCTGCTTTTACTTCTTTGTTTAGTCTAATGCGATAATATGCTTTTGTAATGCCAATAGTAGTGTTGATAAGTCGCCTTAAGAACGCTCTACCTGGCAAGACTACATTACACGCAAAATTAAGAAGACCAATCACTGACTGCATGTCCTTCAAAGTAATCTTTCTGCTTGGTAAAAGCTGTTCAATTGTATCTCTACATTTTTTAACTTTATCAATAGGTAACCTTGCCTCCATCATCTCGGTGTCTAATTCATATCCCAGAAAAGTCATTACCTTGTTAGGACCAAATGTCTTATCCTTAGCCATAGGTACACCTATGTCGGCGCAAACTGTTAAAAATGCCACAACGCAGTACAGTTAAGGTGCGCAATGGAAATATCGGCTAAATTTTGTATTTAAAATTGTATTCGTAATCGGGATGGCGATTATTTTTAGTACATTATTTATATCGGATAATTGTAATTATGATTAATAACTACATATCGAGGACGATTATATTTTATATTTAGACTAGTCACGTGATGCGGCAGTCACGCGATTTTAGCACATTGACTTGAAGTATTGATGTTACATATAAATGTCACTAGTGCAAGGGCATAACCAAGTTAAATTTCTAAGTTTAGTATATAAATATTTTCAACAAGTATTGTAGTTTCTAAAAAATGCTGCGATCCTGTCTAAATTTTGCAATTTCATTGTTAAAATTATATTTGTAAGACCGAATGCTATATTTTTTGCTGGTCAGCGGCATGAAATATTGATATAATTAAATTGTTTTTAAGATTTCATCAGGATCGCAGCACTTTTCAGATACCTTATTAGTTCTACAGTTGAAATGTAAAAGCTTACTTTGATCCATAGAGTGTATGCCCTTGCACTAAATCGATTTATTAAGACCCCCCACATTACCCTCCGATGTACTTGCATACAAATATACGGCAGTGTCAATTAAATACGTAATGTACAGAATATATATTAATAAAATAGCGAAGAAGACATCAAATTCAAGTTATTGTCCCATAGAATATCTGTAAATTATATTTTATTTAATTAGAGAATACATATTTTGTTGAGAAAATATTACTTGATCTGTCTCTCACTGCATACAATCTACGTCACGTTGTAAGAAATGACGTCATATTGACAAGTGTTTTGCGATCTGTGACTTGTTTATAACTTGTTATGTGGGATTTAACTAGCGTCAAAACAACACGCTGTAGTAAGTTTCTAAGTAGTTTGAGGATTTCTTAATGGTTAAATTACAAGATAAACTCATTTTGTGGTATTTTAAAGAAATGTTGTATGACGTATATTGTGTATGATGTCATAGTCAAGTTTTCCCGTACAAATTAGGCTCCGCCTCCTTTTTGTAACCTTAACTGTGCTGCGAAGTTTTTTGTGGCACTCTGTCGCAGATTTGTCAACAATTAGAAAATCATCTAATACATGAGTCATAAATTTAATTCCTAATTTTTCTTGTGCAATCCACTGAAGTGCTGTACTAAACCTTTCAAATATACGACAGGAAGAACTGCAACCCATCTGAAGACGTGTCAAAATACCAATGACCTTGCCAAGTGAAACCAAAGTATTCAAACTGTGATGCATGTAAGTTGATAATTCGAAATGCATTAGAAATATCTGTTTTGCAACAATATGATCCTTTCCCACACTGCTTAATGTTTTGAATAGCATCCTCTACAGAAGAGTATTGAACAAATGACTCTTCCTCGGGTATGCCATCATTGACAGACTTACCTTCCGGATATGACAAATGATGGATCATACGGTACTCACCCTCTGTTTTCTTACTAACTAGACCTAAAGGGGAACAATTTAAAATTGGCAGTGGTTTCTCTTTGAAAGGACCCATAATTCTACCCAAATTTATCTCCTTTTCTAACTTTTTGCTAATAACTTCTGGTAAGTCCAGTGCCGATTTTAAATTTTTTGAAAGAGTATTTCTACTTTCCCCTGTGTAACCAATGTAGAACCCATATCGAAAACCATTAACTAAAAATTCTGTTTCTACCTTGTCATACCCCACCAACCAGTACTCTAATCTACTGGGATTTACTGGAGTTGGACCCTTTTGTGGGATAGGTTGGCTTTGAGAATTTAGCATTACCTGTGTTGGTTGATGTGCCATTTCCTTGAAATGGTTTTTGGGTTCTGGATTTGTCCAAGAAACGAAATGGCCGTTGAATTGGTTTTTTACATATGTAGATTGGATGGAAGCCACCACAGTTATAACATCTGTGCTGGAATTTGCATGATGAACCAAGCCTACAATACCTTCCAGGTTTGTGATAGGCAAAGCATGACCCCTGAGGGACTTCCTCATACGTACCAAATGACGAACGGTCTGGTGTTATTTTGCTTGACTTCTTTTCTGATTGTTTGATGCGAGCATTAACATATATCTCCATATGGACATCACCCCATTCTACCTCACCTTGTTCTATGAGTTCCCTGAACTCCTTATCATATTTTCTCCAGTCCCCCTTTTCCTCTGCAATTTGCCTTACTGATTCCATGTGTTTTGCAAGCTTTGGCTGTGCAAGTGTATCTTTAATGCAATATATTGTCACATACCTATTCCACGCAGTTACCCAGTCATGCAGGGATAACGAACCATCCCTAACTTCGTCATCATCTGTGGATCGCATATTGTGGATTACCACCTTACCTGTCTGATCCTGTTCCTCTACCTTGATAGAATACTTACTTTTCCCCTTTTCCTTTTTTAACAACAGAGCCATATCAACATATTGTTTTGACCAAATTTTAGATTTTATTTTGTCAGAAACAGTTGCCTCTATCGGTACTGATGAGCTTACAAAACCTGATTTCTTACCGACATTTGCTGCAGGTGGAAGTTCAGTACCTACAATCTGTGAACTGTGTTCGATTACAGCGCCTGATACCAATCCTGAGATACTTGCATCCACTGACTTATTTGTTATTTGACAAACTGACCCAGAAGGACCTGCTGTTAAGCTATTGCTTGATGTAGTGGAAGCATTATTTCCCCTTTCTCCCCCCATATTATGAACAGAGATACTCCCCTGATGTTGCAGTAATGGTTTTATCTCTGCTAACACCTTCTCCGTGACTGCCTTTGTTATGGTTTGGGTTAATGCAGCCAAGGTTTCAGGAGGAACATCAAGGGGTTGAGTGCTTGTATCGACAGCCACAACATCATTGATAGTGGACTCTCCAGTTCCGTTCTGTGCACGACGTGGTCTTTTCACCTGACTTGTTTTGGACTGTTGGGCTTTATTCCTTTTGCCTGGCATAATGCTGGTAAATATATACCTATATCAATTTAAAATTAAGGAAGTATGTATCCAATATATCATGTTATGTATAAATATAAACTGTAAAAGGCTTCGGCCTTAATTGACAATGAACAAGAATTGTAAGACCTCACTGTAGCCAGTGTAGGCCCCAACTGTAAGAGTCACATGACAACGTATTTGAGCATATTGATATTTAACATTACATTATATAACCACTTTCATCGCTCAGTACAATGTGTAAATCTAATACAACAAACTAGAAAGTGATGAACCTTTTCTTACAATTAATTTTTCACTTCATTGATTCTGCCGCTTTTCGATAAAACACCCTGTATCACCTACAGTTGTTGACAAAAATTTTCCGGAAATAGAGTAAATAATAGAATGTTTTGGAACAGATCTGTATTTCCCGAATTGCCGTAAGCCAATAAAAGCACCCATTGTGCGACTGCAAAAGCCATTAGTCAACATCACTAAGCCGATGCTGATCAGTAAGAACTATCCGCCACATAAAACGAAAAGTTGACATAAGTTATAAATCACCACCTTTGAAGCCGACAACCCTCGCACCGTGTCAAATTCCCAAGAAGGCTGTAGTGCCAAGTTCCCACAGATAACAACCTGTTCGGCTGTTGTTAATTGTTTTCATCACTACTACAAACGAGGTACTTGAAGGGCTTGTAATGTATTTAAGCGCAGTTGCAGAACAATAAAACCTTAATAAATGAACTAGTGCTAATTGTAACGGGAACCGTTACAGATGTTCCCCAAACGCTCCCCAACTCCCTTCTCGTGCCATATTCCCTGTAAGTTTCATTAAAGAAGGCAAAATCTATGCATTTAAGACGTAAACAAAGATTTTCCAAAAGTATACCAAGTATTTCAAATTTAAGCAATGCAGGCGTGCGCATGTGATTGCATGAGCGTAATGACGATATCATGTTGTCTACACTATTTTACTCATTTGCACGTGCACGCACGTGCATGATGACCATACCATCTTGTAGGAGTCCATTATGTCTGTCTATGTTCTTAATCCCATCCTGTTTGGTTGAAAAACAAGGGAGTTATAGCCATTTAAAGTTTAAGCCAATCAGATTGCAGCGCACGTGCATGCGCGTATTTTAATGACAATTATTATATATCATATTGTAGGACATCTTAAAGTATGCTTATGTTTTAAATTTCAAAGCATTTTGTAAAAAGGCAGAAAAGATATTGAGATTTTTGTGTCAGCCAATCAGAGCAAAGCGCACGTGCACGCACATGCATGCATGTGAATGGTGACCATACCATCCTGTAGGAGTCCTTTATGTCTATCTATGTTGTAAATCCCATGCTGTTTGGTTGAAAACCAAGGGAGTTATACTCATTTAAAGTTTCAGCCAATCAGATTGCAGCGCACGCGCATGCGCGTGATTTCATGAAAAATTTTATATATCATATTGTAGTACATCCTAATGCATGTCTATGTTAGAAATTTCGAAGCATTTCATCATAAAACAAAAAAGATATTGAGATTTCTGTTTCAGCCAATCAGAGCAAAGCGCACGTGCATGCGCGTGAGTTCATGCAAATTTGACCATGTCATCTTATCTACACAACTTATATATCTTTATATTATGAGTTTCAAAACATTTTATCAAAAAATATAAAAGTTACAACCATATTAAATATATCAGTCATTTTACTCATTGCACGCGCCCGCACGTGCATGCGAATGCGCGCAAAATGACCTTCGTTCGGCACATCTACACAACATGCCTACTAACCCTAAAAAGGTTTTAACTTAGTTTGGTGAACAGTTTCTGAGAACACTTCCGGACAAAAAAGTACCGGAGAAGAAATAAGAAGAAAAAAGAATAATAATAATAATAACTAGTGCTAATTGTAACGGGAACCGTTACAGATGTTCCCCAAACGCTCCCCAACTCCCTTTTGGTGCCATATTCCCTGTAAACTATATTAGATAAGAAATACTTTATGGAATTTAGACTTAATCAAGGTGTTCCCAGAAAAATACAAAATATAGTTCAAAATAGGCATTGCACGCGTGTTCATGTGCGTAACGACCATATTGTCTTGTCTACACTATCTCAATTTTTAATATACTTAATATCAAAGCATTTGATCCAAAAGTATTAAAAAATATATCATTCGAGTGTATTTTTAATTTTACTCATTTCACGTGCACGCACGCGCAAGCACGTGCACAATGACTACATCTTCTTGTAGGAGTCCCTTATATTTATCTATGTTTTAAATCCAATCCTGTTTGGTTGAAAAACAAGGGAGTTGTAGCCATTTGAAGTTTCAGCCAATCAGATTACAGCACACATGCATGCGCGTGATTCCATAAATTTTTATCTTTATCGTATTGAAGGATATCTAAATGAATGACTATATTTTAAAATTCGAAACATTTCGTCAAAAAAACAAAGGAGATATAGCCATATTAAGTTTCAGCCAATCAGATTGCAGCACACGTGCATGCGCGTGATTTCATGATTTTTCTCTATATCATATTTTAGGATATCCTAATGCATGACTATGTTTTAAATTTCAAAGCATTTCGTCAAAAAACAAAGGAGATATAGCCATTTAAAGTTTCAGCCAATCAGATTGCAGCACGCGCGCATGCGCATGCTTTCATGAAAATTTTTCTATATCATGCTGTAGATCTTCATAATGTAGGACTATGTTCAAAATTTCTAAATATTATGACAAGAAACAAGAAAGATATTGAGACTTTAGTTTCAGCCAATCAGAGCGAAGCGCACGTGCATGCGCGTGAGATCTTGCTATTTTGACCATGCCATCTTGTCTATACTACTAATGCATCCTTACATTATGAGTTTCAAAAAAATTCATCAAGAAAAAGAAAAGTTACAGCAATATCCATTATATTGGTCATTTCATGTGTTGCACGTGCGCGCTCTTGCAAGCACGTGCGCGCAAAATGACCTTCGTTCGGCAAATCTACATAACATGTCTACTGACCCTAAAAACATTTTACCTTAGTCGGATGTGTAGTTTACAAGATCACTCGTGGACAAAATTTTCCCAGGAATAATAATAATAATAATAATAAGAAACAGCGTAAAAACAATCTGTTCCCCAACTTCGTTTGGGGAACATAACTAGTGCTAATTGTAACGGGGACCGTTACAGATGTTCCCCAAACGCTCCCCATGTCCCTTATCGTGCCTTATTCCTCTAAGACCTTTTATAAATATGCTAAGTATCCCAAAATTTCATTTAAGAATATAAAAGTTATAATGATATCAACTATCAACGATATATTGTTTAACGTTTTGCATGTGCGCGCAGGTACATGTACATGCATATGCAAGATGATTATGGCATGTTGATTAAGCGATTAACATATCTTTCTATCCCACGAATCAAAGTAAAAAATACATATATAAATTTACCATTTTTCCAGCATATGTCATATTTTTAATATATCGATTCACATTTTATTTCTCTACTTATTTTAACCTCGGGCTCAAAGTTGGTTTTATTCCGACGACAAGGCAGGGTTAAAGTCGACTAAGGGTATAAAACCAATACCTAACCAATCAAAATGAACTTATTCAATAGTAGTTCCATACATGGAAAAGGGATTTTCCTTTCTGTTCAGAATTTTTTTAATATTTCCTCTCAGGCCATTTTGACAACTCTGATACCTGTGCCTGGTAAATTTTATATACTTTGTAAATAAATATATAAAGGTTTTTTGACCGGAACTATTCATTTTTTCCAATGCATAGGGGGCTACTCTCTGGGTTTTACAAGAGATGTTTAAAAAGACATTCGTGTCATCTAATGTGACTTATATTGTTTAACACCTTCTTATTAATATTTTTTTCATGAATGCAAATATCTGATTATTTTACGAAAGAGCGTACATGTATATTGATTTTTAATATACCGAAAATCGCTATTTCTGGGGATTGCGTAATTCTAAAAAAAAATTCAAATAAATTTCAAAGGTAAATTAAACAAAGGATGTTTGGTATTAAAATATTATTTCAAATCAGTAGAATCGAATGCTATTAACGACATCTGAATAAATAGGCTATAAAAGGCTTATATGCCAACTTTGGTCATCTGCACTTTAATTTTAAACACGACAGGATTTGTAATTTTTTCTGTATAAATTAATAATTTCTATATACTTTGGAAACTCAAATGAAATATTTTAATACACTTTCCTCGAGCTCTTTTCTGCAGTTTTCCTGAAATTTTATGTGGGTCCGAGGTGTTATTTGAGTTTAACAGTGATTCTCTACGTTGCCATTAATTTGATTTGTTTGTGTGTGTGTGTGTGGGGGTGGGGGGTGGGGAGGGGGGTTATTTTTATTCTTAACCTATTTAACGTTGGAGTTGAATCTTGTATCTTATTCCAAGAACTGAAGATTGATTGTGACATTTGGATGAAAGGTCAAGGTCATTAAAAACCACTACCTCTTTAACTTCTAACCTGTCAACCGAAATAAACTCTGAAAGGTGTTTCTAGATACATGTACATGTACTTCATGTTTCTTTTTACCCTTGGGTCAAGGACAAAGGTTAAGGTCGATTTCAAGTTCATAGGTCAAGGTGATTTTGGTAAATAGTTAATATCAACATTTTATTCAGGTTACCAGTGACCTTGACCTAAGTTTCAAGGTCAAGGGTAAAAAGATCTGCATGCTTCAGTATGTTACATGTCTTGACATTTAGAAGTTCTTAATTCTGCATGAACATCAAACACTCAAGTATACTGTCTTTTAATACATTGTGTGCGGTCGCATGTGCATGCACGTCCATGTATTTACTTTTGATAGTAGTATAATGTAGGCAATCATTATATCTATTCATATTTGAAATTTCACCCTGTATTATTGAGAACCAAGAAAGTTGTAGGCATTTAAAGTTTTAGCCAATCAGATTGCAGCACACGTGCATGTGCGTGCGTTCATGATTATTCTTATATATCATGCTGTAGATCTTCATAATGTAAGACTATGTTCAAAATTTCAAAGGATTTTGTCAGAAAACAAAAAAGATATTTAGACTTTAAGTTTCAGCCAATCGCAGCGAAGGACACCTGCATGCGCGTGAGATCTTGCTATTTTGACCATGTCATCATGTCTATACTACTATTATATCCTTATATTATGAGTTTCAAAGCATTTCATCCAATATTTAAAAAGTTACGGCTAAATCTATTATATTGGTCATTTCACGTGTTACACGTGCGCGCACCTGCACGCGCGTGCGCGCAAAATGACCTTCGTTCCGCACATCTACATAACATACCTAGTGACCCTAAAAAGGTTTCACCTAGATCGGATGAGTAGTTTACGAGAACACTCGCGGACAAAAAAGTACCGGAGAACAAAGAAAAAATTCAGAAAAAGTAAAAACAACTAGTGCTAATTGTAACGGTGACCGTTACAGATGTTCCCCAAATGCTCCCCAACTCCCTTTTTGTGCCATATTCCCTGTAAGCTTCATTAAATAAGACAAACTTTATGCATTTGAGACTTTAACAACGTTTACCCGAAGTGTACCAAGTTCATTCAAATTTTAGCATTGCACGCGTGCGCACGTGAATGCATGTGCGTAATGACCATATCATCTTGTCTACACAATCTATTTCAATATACTAAATATTATAGTATTTAATCCAAAAGTATTAAAAAAAAATACGCTCATTCAAGTGTATTTTTGAATTTACCTATTTCACGTGCACGCACGTGCATACATGAGCATGGTGACCATACCTTATTGTAGAAGTCCATTACATTTATCTATGTTCTAAATCCCACCCCGTTTGGTTGAAAACCAAGGGAATTATAGCTGTTTTAAGTTTTAGCTAATCAGATTGCAGCCATAGTACACGCACGTGTATGCATGTGCATGCCATGGTGACCATACTTTCTTGTAGAAGTCCATAATATCTATCTATGTTCCAAATCCCATCCTGTTTGGTTGAAAACCAAGGGAGTTATAGCTATTTAAAGTTTCAGCCAATCAGATTGCAGCGCACGTGCATGCACGTGTTTTCATGAAAATTGCTATATATCATGTTGTAGAATATCCTTATGCATTGCAAAGTTCAAAATTTCAAAGGATTTTGTCAAAAAACAATAAAGATATTAAGACTTTAGTTTCAGCCAATCAGAGCGAAGCGCACGTGCATGCGCGTGAGATCTTACTTTTTTGACCATGTCATATTATGTATGTTACTTAAATATATCCTAATATTATGAGTTTCAAAGCATTTCATCAAAAATGTAAAAAGTTACGCTTATATTCATTATATTGATCATTTCTCGTGCTGCACGTGCGCGCTCTTGCAAGCACGTGCGCGCAAAATGACTTTCGTTCCGCAAATCTACATAACATGTCTACTTACCCTAAAAACATTTCACCTTAGTCGGGTGTGTAGTTTACGAGATCATTCGCGGACAAAAAAGTGCCCAGGAAGAAGAAAAATAATAATAAGAAACAGAGTAAAAACAATATGTTCCCCAACTTCGTTTGGGGAACATAATATGTTCCCAAACTTCGTTTGGGGAACATAACTAGTGCTAATTGTAACGGGAACCGTTACAGATGTTCCCCAAACGCTCCCCAACTCCCTTCTCGTGCCATATTCCCTGTAAGTTTTATTAAAGAAGGCAAAATCTATGCATTTAAGACGTAAACAACGTTTTCCCAAAAGTATACCAAGTATTTCAAATTTAAGCAATGCAGGCGTGCGCATGTGATTGCATGAGCGTAATGACGATATCATCTTGTCTACACTATCTTAATCATTTGCACGTGCACGCACGTGCATGAAGACCATACCTTCTTGTAGGAGTCCGTTATGTCTGTCTATGTTCTTAATTCCATCCTGTTTGGTTGAAAAACAAGGGAGTTATAGCCATTTAAAGTTTAAGCCAATCAGATTGCAGCGCACGTGCATGCGCGTATTTTCACAACAATTATTATATATCATATTGTAGGACATCTTAAAGTATGCTTATATTTTAAATTTCAAAGCATTTTGTAAAAAAACAGAAAAGATATTGAGATTTTTGTTTCAGCCAATCAGAGCAAAGCGCACGTGCACGCACTTGCATGCATGTGAATGGTGACCATACCATGCTGTAGGAGTCCTTTATGTCTATCTATGTTGTAAATCCCATGCTGTTTCGTTGAAAAACAAGGGAGTTATACTCATTTAAAGTTTCAGCCAATCAGATTGCAGCGCACGCGCATGCGCGTGATTTCATGAAAAATTTGATATATCATATTGTAGTACATCCTTATGCATGTCTATGTTATAAATTTCAAAGTATTTCATCATAAAACAAAAAAGATATTAAGATTTCTGTTTCAGCCAATCAGAGCAAAGCGCACGTGCATGCGCGTGAGTTCATGCAAATTTGACCATGTCATCTTATCTACACAACTTATATATTTTAATATAATGAGTTTCAAAACATTTTATCAAAAAATATTAAAGTTACAACCATATTAAATAAATCAGTCATTTTACTCATTGCACGCGCCCGCACGTGCATGCGAATGCGCGCAAAATGACCTTCGTTCGGCACATCTACACAACATGCCTACTAACCCTAAAAAGGTTTTAACTTAGTTTGGTGAACAGTTTCTGAGAACACTTCCGGACAAAAAAGTACCGGAGAAGAAATAAGAAGAAAAAAGAATAAGAATAATAATAATAATAATAACTAGGGCTAATTGTAACGGGGACCGTTACAGATGTTCCCCAAACGCTCCCCAACTCCCTTTTGGTGCCATATTTCCTTAAGCTCTATTAAATAAGACATACTTCGTGCAATTTAGACTTAAACGACGTTTTCCCAGAAGACTACAAAATATATTTAAATTTAAGCATTACATGCGAGCTCATGTGAATGCATGTGGGTAATGATCATATCATCTTTTCTACACTATGTATATATATTCAAATAGACTTAATATCAAAGCGTTTAATCCAGAAGTATTAAAATATACACTTACTCAAGCATATTTTTAATTTTACTCATTTCACGTGCAGGCACGTGCAAGCATGTGCATGATGACCATACCTTCTTGTAGGGGTCAATAATGTCTATCAATATTCTAAATGCCATCCTATTTCGTTGAAAACCAAGGGGGTTATATCCATTTAAAGTTTAAGCCAATCAGATTTCAGCGCACATGCATGCGTGTGATTTAATGACAATTGTTATATATCATATTGTAGGACATCCTATTGTATGCTTATGTTTTAAATTTCGTAGCATTTCGTCAAAAAACGGAAAAGATATTGAGATTTTTGTTTCAGCCAATCAGAGTGAAGAACACGTGCACGCACTTGCATGACGACCATACCATCTTGTTGGAGTCCATTATGTCTGTCAATGTTCTAAATCCCATCCTGTTTGGTTGAAAAACAAGGGAGTTACAGCCATTTAAATTTTAAGCCAATCAGATTGCAGCACACGTGCATGCGCATGTTTTCACGACAACTGTTATATATCATATTGTAGGACATCCTAATGCATGACTATGTTTAAAATTTCAAAGCATTTCGTCAAAAATTAAAAAAAGATATTGCAATTTTTGTTTCAGCCAATCACAGCAAAGCACACATGCACGCACGTGCATTGCGATTACACCTCCTTGTAGGAGTCCATTATGTCTGTCTATGTTCTAAATCCCATCCTGTTTGGTTGAAAAACAAAGGAGTTATAGCCATTTAAAGTTTAAGCCAATCAGATTGCAGTACACGTGCATGCGCGTGTTTACATGACAATTGTTATATATCATATTGTAGTACATCCTAAAGTATGCCTATGTTTTAAATTTCATAGCATTTCGTCAAAAAACAGAAAAGATATTGAGCTTTTTGTTTCAGCCAATCAGAGCAAAGCGCACGTGCATGCGCGTGAGTTCGTGCTAATTTGACATTGTAATTTTATTAACACTTTTAATATATCCTAATGTAATGAGTTTCAAAGCATTTCATCAAAAAATGTAAAAGTTATAGCTATATTAAGTATATCAGTCAATTCACTCATTTCACGCGCACGCACGTGCAGGCGTATGCGCGCAAAATGACCTTCGTTCCGCACACCTACACTACACACCCATTAACCCTAAAAAGGTTTTAGCTCAGTTGGGTGAACAGTTTCTGAGAACACTCGCGGACAAAAAAGTACCGGAGAACAAATAAGAAAAAAAAAAATAATAATAATAATAATAAGAAACAGAGTAAAAACAATATGTTCCCAAACTCCGTTTGGGGAACATAATAAGAAACAGAGTAAAAACAATATGTTCCCCAACTTCGTTTGGGGAACATAACTAGTGCTAATTGTAACGGGAACCGTTACAGATGTTCCCCAAACGCTCCCCAACTCACTTTAGGTGCCATATTCCCTGTAAGCTTCGTTAAATAAGACAAATTCTGTGCATTTTTTACTTTAACAACGTTTTCCCAGAAGGATACCAATTATATTCAAATTTTAGCATTGCATCCATGCGCATGTGAGTGCATGTGCGTTATGACCATATCATCTTGTCTACACTATCTATATATTTTAATATACTATATATTAAAGCATTCAGTCCAAAGGATTAAAAATCACACATTCAAGTGTATTTTCTACTTCACACGTTCGAAATGCACGCACGTGCGTGCACGTGCATGATGACCATATCTTCTTGTAGGAGTCCCTGATATTTATCTAAGTTCTAAATCCCATCCTGTTTAGTTGAAAAACAAGGGAGTTTTAGCCATTTCAAGTTTCAGCCAATCAGATTGCAGTACACGTGCATGCGCGTGATTTTATGATTTTTTTTCTATATCATATTGTAGGATATCCCAATGAATGATCATGTTTTAAATCTCAAAACATTTCGTCAAAAAACAAAGGAGATATAGCCATTTAAAGTTTCAGCCAATCAGATTGCAGCACACGTGCATGCGCGTGATTTCTTGAAATTTCTTGTAAATCAGATTGCAGGATATCCTAATGTATGACTATGTTTTAAATTTCAAAGCAATTTGTCAAAAAGCAAAGGAGATATAGTCATTTAAAGTTTCAGCCAATCAGATTGCAGCACACGTGCATGCGCGTGATTTCTTGAAATTTTCTTTATATCATATTGTAGGATATCCTAATGTATGACTATGTTTTAAATTTCAAAGCATTTCGTCAAAAAGCAAAGGAGATATAGTCATTTAAAGTTTCAGCCAATCAGATTGCAGCACACGTGCATGCGCGTGATTTCATGAAATTTTCTTTATATCATATTGTAGGATATCCTATGTTATGACTATGTTTAAAATTTCAAAGCATTTCGTAAAAAAAAAGAGATATTGAGATTTTTGTTTCAGCCAATCAGAGCAAAGCTCACGTGCACGCGCGTGAGTTCTTGCTAATTTTACAATGTCACAATATTAACACTCTTAATATATCTTCATGTAATGAGTTTCAAAGCATTTCATCAAAAAATGTAAAAGTTATGGCCATATTAATTATATCAGTCATTTCACTCACTTCACGCGCCTGCACGTGCATGCGTATGCGCGCAAAATGACCTTCGTTCGGCACATCTACACAACACACCTATCAACCCTAAAAAGGTTTTAACTTAGTTTGGTGAACAGTTTCTGAGAACACTCGCGGACAAAAAAGTACCGGAGAAGAAATAAGAAGAAAAAAGAATAATAACTAGTGCTAATTGTAACGGGGACCGTTACAGATGTTCCCCAAACGCTCCCCAACTCCCTTTTGGTGCCATATTCCCTGTAGGCTTCATTAATTAAGACAAACTCTATGCATTTGAGACTTTAACAACGTTTACACAGAAGTGTACCAAGTTCATTCAAATTTTAGCATTGCACGCGTGCGCATGTGAATGCATGTGCGTAATGACCATATCATCTTGTCTACACAATCTATATATTTTGATATACTAAATATTAAAGTATTTCATCCAAAAGTATTAAAAAATACGCTTATTCAAGTGTATTTTTGATTTTGCTCATTTCACGTGCACGCACGTGCATACATGAGCATGGTGACCATACTTACTTGTAGATGTCCATTACATCTATCTATGTTCTAAATCCCATTCTGTTTGGTTGAAAACTAAGGAAGTTATAGCTGTTTAAAGTTTCAGCCAATCAGATTGCAGCGCACGCACACACACGTGTATGCATGTGCATGGTGACCATACCTTCTTGTAGTAGTCCATTATATCTATGTTCCAATTCCCATCCTGTTTGGTTGGAAACCAAGGGAGTTATAGCTATTTAAAGTTTAAGCCAATCAGATTGCAGCGCACGTGCATACACGTGTTTTCGTGATAATTGCTATATATCATGTTGTGGAATATCGTAGTGCATGGCTATGTTCAAAATTTCAAAGGATTTCGTCAAAAAACAAGAAAGATATTGAGACTTTAGTTTCAGCCAATCAGAGCGAAGCGCACGTGCAAGCGCGTGAGATCTTGCTATTTTGACCATGTCATATTGTCTATGCTACTAATATATCCTTATATTATAAGTTTCAAAGCATTTAATCAAAAATTTAAAAAGTT
This sequence comes from Saccostrea cuccullata, assembly GCF_032062105.1. Lineage (NCBI taxonomy): Eukaryota > Metazoa > Mollusca > Bivalvia > Ostreida > Ostreidae > Saccostrea > Saccostrea cuccullata. Next base: position 105,182 of record NW_026933943.1, read on the forward strand.
ACGCCTATATCAATTAAATCGGTCATTTCACGTGTTGCACGTGCACGCTCTTGCAAGCACGTGCGCGCAAAATGACCTTCGTTCCGCAAATCTACATAACATGCCTACTGACCCTAAAAAGGTTTTACCTAAGTCGGATGTGTAGTTTACAAGATCACTCCCGGACAAAAAAGTACCCAGGAAGAAGAAGAAGAAGAAGAAAAATAATAATAATAATAAGAAACAGAGTAAAAACAATATGTTCCCCAACTTCGTTTGGGGAACATAACTAGTGCTAATTGTAACGGGGACCGTTACATATGTTCCCCAAACGCTCCCCATGTCCCTTATCGTGCCTTATTCCTCTAAGACCTTTTATAAATTTGCTAAGTATCCCAAGATTTCATTTAAGAATATAAAAGTTACAATGATATCAACTATCAACGATATATTGTTTAATGTTTTGCATGCGCGTACAAGTACATGTACATGCATATGCAAGATGATTATGGCATGTTGATTAAGCGATTAACATATCTTTCTATCCCGCGAATCAAAGAAAAAAATACATATATAAATTTACCATTTTTCAAGCATATGTCATATTTTTAATATATCGATTCACATTTTATTTCTCTACTTATTTTAACCTCGGGCTCAAAGTTGGTTTTATTCCGACGACAAGGCAGGGTTAAAGTCGACTAAGGGTATCACGCCAATACCTAACCAATCAAAATGAACTTATTCAATAGTAGTTCCATACATGGAAAAGGGATTTTCCTTTCTGTTCAGAATTTTTTAAATATTTCCTCTCAGGCCATTTTGACAACTCTGATACCCGTGCCTGGTAAATTTTATATACTTTGTAAATAAATATATAAAGGTTTTTTGACCGGAACTATTCATTTTTTCCAATGCATAGGGGGCTACTCTCTGGGTTTTACAAGAGATGTTTAAAAAGACATTCGTGTCAGCTAATGTGACCTATATTGTTTAACACCTTCTTATTAATATTTTTTTCATGAATGCAAATATCTGATTATTTTACGAAGGAGCGTACATGTATATTGATTTTTTAATATACCGAAAATCGCTATTTCTGGGGATTGCGTAATTCTAAAAAAAATTCAAATAAATTTCAAAGGTAAATTAAACAAAGGATGCTTGGTATTAAAATATTATTTCAAATCAGTAGAATCGAATGCTATTAACGACATCTGAATAAATAGGCTATAAAAGGCTTATATGCCAACTTTGGTCATCTGCACTTTAATTTTAAACACGACAGGATTTGTAATTTTTTCTGTATAAATTAATAATTTCTATATACTTTGGAAACTCAAATGAAATATTTTAATACACTTTCCTCGAGCTCTTTTCTGCAGTTTTCCTGAAATTTTATGTGGGTCCGAGGTGTTATTTGAGTTTAACAGTGATTCTCTACGTTGCCATTAATTTGATTTGTTTGTGTGTGTGTGTGTGGGGGGGGGGTGTTATTTTTATTCTTAACCTATTTAACGTTGGAGTTGAATCTTGTATCTTATTCCAAGAACTTAAGATTGATTGTGACATTTGGATGAAAGGTCAAGGTCATTAAAAACCACCACCTCTTTAACTTCTAACCTGTCAACCGAAATAAACTCTGAAAGGTGTTTCTAGATACATGTACATGTACTTCATGTTTCTTTTTACCCTTGGGTCAAGGACAAAGGTTAAGGTCGATTTCAAGTTCATAGGTCAAGGTGATTTTGTTAAATAGTTAATATCAACATTTTATTCAGGTTACCAGTGACCTTGACCTAAGTTTCAAGGTCAAGGGTAAAAAGATCTGCATGCTTCAGTATGTTACATGTCTTGACATTTAGAAGTTCTTAATTCTGCATGAACATCAAACACTCAAGTATACTGTCTTTTAATACATTGTGTGCGGTCGCATGTGCATGCACGTCCATGTATTTACTTTTGATAGTAGTATAATGTAGGCAATCATTATATCTATTCATATTTGAAATTTCACCCTGTATTATTGAGAACCAAGAAAGTTGTAGGCATTTAAAGTTTTAGCCAATCAGATTGCAGCACACGTGCATGTGCGTGCGTTCATGATTATTCTTATATATCATGCTGTAGATCTTCATAATGTAAGACTATGTTCAAAATTTCAAAGGATTTTGTCAGAAAACAAAATAGATATTTAGACTTTAAGTTTCAGCCAATCGCAGCGAAGGGCACCTGCATGCGCGTGAGATCTTGCTATTTTGACCATGTCATCATGTCTATACTACTATTATATCCTTATATTATGAGTTTCAAAGCATTTCATCCAATATTTAAAAAGTTACGGCTAAATCTATTATATTGGTCATTTCACGTGTTACACGTGCGCGCACCTGCACGCACGTGCGCGCAAAATGACCTTCGTTCCGCACATCTACATAACATACCTAGTGACCCTAAAAAGGTTTCACCTAGATCGGATGAGTAGTTTACGAGAACACTCGCGGACAAAAAAGTACCGGAGAACAAAGAAAAAATTCAGAAAAAGTAAAAACAATATGTTCCCAAACTTCGTTTGGGGAACATAATAATAATAATAATAATAATAATAATAATAATAAGAAACAGAGTAAAAACAATATGTTCCCCAACTTCGTTTGGGGAACATAACTAGGGCTAATTGTAACGGGGACCGTTACAGATGTTCCCCAAACGCTCCCCAACTCCCTTTTGGTGCCATATTCGCTGCAAGCGCTATTAAATAAGACACACTTTATGCAATAAATTTTAGCATTGCACGCGTGCTCATCTGAATGCATGTGCGTAATGACCATATCGTTTTGTCTACACTATCTATATATTTTAATATACTTAATATCAAATCAATTAATCCAGAAGTATTAAGAAATACACTCATTTAAGCGTATTTTTAATTTTATTCATTTCACGTGCACGCACGTGCATGCACGTGCATGAGGACTATACATTCTTGTAGGAGTCTATTATGTCTGTCTATGTTCTAAATCCCATCCTGTTTGGTTGAAAAACAAGGGAGTTATAGCCATTTACATTTTTAGCCAATAAGATTGCAGCGCACGTGCATGCGCGTGTTTCACGATAATTGTTATACATAATATTGTAGTACATCCTAAAGTATATATATATATATTAGATTTCATAGCATTTCGTCAAAAAACAGAAAAAATATTGAGATTTTTGTTTCAGCCAATCAGAACGAAGCGCACGTGCACGCACGTACCTGTATGTGCATGATGACCATACCTTCTTGTAGGAGTCCATTATATGTGTCTATGTTCTAAATCCCATCCTGTTTGGTTGAAAATCAAGGGAGTTATAGCCATTTAAAGTTTAAGCCAATCAGATTGCAGCGCACGTGCATGCGCGTGTTTTCAAAACAATTGTTATATATCACATTGTAGAACATCCTAAAGTATGCCTATATTTTAAATTTCATATCATTTCGTCAAAAAACAGAAAAGATATTGAGATTTTTGTTTCAGCCAATCAGAGCGAAGCTCACGTGCATGCGCGTGAGTTCGTGCTAATTTGACAGTGTCATATTATCTACACTATTAATATATCTTTATAGAATGAGTTTCAAATCATTTCATTAAAAAATGTAAAAGTTATAGCTATATTAAGTATATCGGTCATTTCACTCATATCACGCGCACGCACGTGCATGCGTATGCGCGCAAAATGACCTTCGTTCCGCACACCTACACTACACACCTATTAACCCTAAAAAGGTTTTAGCTTAGTTGGGTGAACAGTTTCTGCGAACACTCGCGGACAAAAAAGTACCGGAGAACAAAGAAGAAAAAAAAGAATAATAATAATAATAACTAGTGCTAATTGTAACGGGAACCGTTACAGATGTTCCCCAAACGCTCCCCAACTGCCTTTTGGTGCCATATTCTATGTAAGCCTTATTAAATAAGACAACTTCTGTGCATTTTTGCCTTTAACAACGTTTTCCCAGAGGGATACCAATATACCTATATTAAATTCAAATTTAAACATTGCAGGCGTGCGCATGTGAATGCACGTGCGCAATGATCATATCATCTTGTCTACAATTTTCTATATATTTAAATATACTATATATTAAACCATTTAGTCCAAAAGTATTAAAAATCACTCATTCAAGTGTATTTTTAATTTCACTCGTTCCAAATGCACGCATGGGCATGCACGTGCATGATGACCATACCTTCTTGTAGGAGGCTCTTTTATCTATCTTTATTCTAAATCCCATCCTGTTTGGTTGAAAACCAAGGGAATTATAGCCATTTCAAGTTTCGGCCAATCAGATTGCAGCACACGTGCATGCGCGTGATTTCATGAATTTTTTCTTAATCATATTGTAGGATATCCCAATGTATGAATATGTTTTAAATTTCAAAGCATTTCGTCAAAAAACAAACGAGATATAGCCATTTAAAGTTTCAGCCAATCAGGTTGCAGCACACGTGCATGCGCGTGATTTGTTGAAATTTTTTGTATATCATATTGCAGGATATCCTAATGAAAAACTATGTTTTAAATTCCAAAGCATTTCGTCAAAAAACAAAGGAGATATAGCCACTTAAAGTTTCAGCCAATCATATTGCAGCGCACGTGCATGCGCGTGATTTCATGAACTTTTTTCCATACTATATAGTAGGATGTGTTAATTCATGACAAAGTTTAAAATTTCAAAGCATTTCGTCTAAAAACAAAAGAGAAATTGAGATTTTTGTTTCAGCCAATCAGAGCAAGGCGCACGTGCATGCGCGTGAGTTCTTGCTAATTTGACAGTGTCATATTATTAATACTTTTAATAGATCCTTAAGTAATGAGTTTCAAAGCATTTCATCAAAAAATGTAAAAGTTATAGCCATATTAAGTATATCAGTCATTTCACTCACTTCACGCGCACGCACGTGCAGGCGTATGCGCGCAAAATGACCTTCGTTCCGCACACCTACACTACACACCTATTAACCCTAAAAAGGTTTTAGCTCAGTTGGGTGAACAGTTTCTGAGAACACTCGCGGACAAAAAAGTACCGGAGAACAAATAAGAAAAAAAATAATAATAATAAGAAACAGAGTAAAAACAATATGTTCCCAAACTCCGTTTGGGGAACATAATAACTAGTGCTAATTGTAACGGGGACCGTTACAGATGTTCCCCAAACGCTCCCCATCTCCCTTTTGGTGCCATTTTCCCTGTAAGCTTCATTAAATAAGACAAACTTTATGCATTTGAGACTTTAACAAAGATTACCTTGAAGGGTACCAAGTTCATTCAAATTTTAGCATTGCACGCGTGCGCATGTGAATGCATGTGCGTAATGACCATATCATCTTGTCTACACAATCTATATAATTTAATATACTAAATATTAAAGTATTTAATCCAAAAGTGTTAAAAAATACGGTCATTCAATTGTATTTTTGAATTTACTCATTTCACGTGCACACACGTGCATACATGAGCATGGTGACATACCTTCTTGTAGAAGTCCATTACATCTATCTATGTTCTAAATCCCACTCCGTTTGGTTGAAAACCAAGGGAATTATAGCTGATTAAAGTTTCAGCCAATCAGATTGCAGCTTACGTTCACGCACGTGTATGGATGTGCATGGTAATCATACCTTCTTGTAGAAGTCCATTATATCTATCTATATTCCAAATCTCATCCTGTTTGGTTGACAACCAAGGGAGTAATAGCTATTTAAAGTTTCAGCCAATCAGATTGCAGCGCACATGGTGTGAAAAAAAGGACATCAATCAGCCAAACTGTTCATGAAATTTATTAGGACCCGACACTCTTAACCAAATTGTGTGACATTTTTTAATTTTAGTTTTGATTCATACATCATTATATAGTAAAGAGTGTTTCGGCGGTTTTAAAAAAAACGGCTATATGCCCTAAGGCCCGCCTCATCAGGGGTCCACCTTAGCAGTTGTATTCTTGTGGTAAACGTGATCTAATAATCATATCTCCTATGCTTTTGTGCTTGCTATAAGCTACAACTGGTTCCGATGTAAATATTTCTTTGCATCTTGTGTCTGTTTTCATTTCATTCCAATATTTTAAGATGCGTCTTTTTAATCCTTTGATTCTCGGATTATATTTTGTAACCATAACTAATGGATTGCGGAGTTTAGATTCACTGTTGTTTTTGTTTAGCATCTTATTTCTGTCCGTTCCAGTTACGTCTGTGATAATAGGGTCTATTTCTGTATCAGAGTAGCCTCTCTTTGACAAGTGTTTCTTGAAGTCTTGTAGAATTGTGCTGAGGGTTGCATTGTCATTGGTATTTCTCATATGTCTAATGCATTCTCCCTTAATGAAACCATTGAATACTGCTGGGTTGTGAGAGCTTTCTCTGTGTAGATATTGAAAATTATTTGTTGGTTTAATGTACGACTTAATATCTAGTTTGTTGGATTCTTGGAATTTTTTTCCTTTGTACACTGTTGTGTCTAAAAAATTCACAGAGTCAATTGAGATTTCAAAAGTGAATTTCAAATGCGGGTGGCATTGATTGCCAATTTGAAAGAAATCAAGAATCTCATTCTCAGACCCATTGAAAATAATAAAACCATCATCTCTAAATCTGCCGTGAAACAAGACTTTATTGGCATATTGAAATTGCGCCATGATTGATTGAGTTATCTGGAACATTCTTATATCAGATACCTCAGGGGAAACAGTTGAACCCATTGCGCAACCGATTATTTGTTTGTAATATTTTCCATTAAACTCAAAATAATTATTTTCAAGTATGCACTTTAGAAGAAAGAGGAGATCTGAGACCTCGGGATAAGGCAGATCTGATAAATCTCGTTTGTTATTTCGGTAGGCCTCTTCAACAGCGCTTAATAATTCATCAAACTCCATGTTAGTATACATACTTGTAACATCATAAGTGATCAGTATGATTTGCGATGGTAAGCATAAGGCTTCGATTTTATTGATGAAATCCGTAGTATCCTTTATGTACGTCGATTGTTTTTGAACAATCGGGATTAGAAAATAATCACAGTAAGCACCAATCCTCTGTGTTGGTGTATCGCATTGTGAAATAATTGGTCGCCCAGGTGGTAGCCGTCTGAGGCTGCAAGTGCCGTTCATAAGGGCAGTCATGATTTTATCTTTGATCTTGTGTATTTTAGGGAGCAAGTATAAATGTCCGCATTTAAGGGACGAATCGCTATCACTTAGATAACGATATGTTTCTTTGTCTAAAGCTCCTCCAATAAACATATCAGATATTTTTTCTTGTATGGTATTACGTAAATGTGACAAATCAGGTTTTTCAACTTCAAGGTAGTGTTTTGATTCAAGTTGACGTGAAGCTTCAGTGACATATTTATCTCTGTCCATGATGACCACAGTGTTACTTTTATCAGCTTTTTTGATTACAATATGGCGATTGTTTTTTAATGAGACCAATGCCGCCCTTTCCTGGTTAGTTAAATTATCCCGATATTGTTTTATTGGCATAGATGATAATTCTAATTTGGTTTTGTCAATATAATTTTCAAGAGCACCGCATGCCTGATCGGGTTTATAACCAGTAGATGTTCTGAAGGGATGAAGTTTATTATTTTCCCCGGTATCAAAGAAGAATTTGCATCTGAGTTTTCTAGAAAACTCGTCAAAGTCCTTAAGGAGAAACCTTTTGACATTGCTGCTTTGTGGTGACGGGATGAATTTAAGTCCTTTGGCTAGCAGTATGTATTCGTTATCTTGAAGACCACATGAGGATAAATTAAGAACAAATTTTTTTGCATTTATTACGCTTGCTCTGTGAATACGTTGTTTATGAGCAAATGCATTAGACGCTCTTAATACACTTTTCTTCTGTTTATCTAGACGCCTGAAACGTCGCGCCATTGTTAGAAACGCCATTGTTAGAAACGGCTTGAATATCTTATAACTCTAATGGTGTAATGTTGTATTTTTGAATTTACTCATTTCACGTGCACACACGTGCATACATGAGCATGGTGACATACCTTCTTGTAGAAGTCCATTATATCTATCTATATTCCAAATCTCATCCTGTTTGGTTGAAAAATAAGGGTGTTATAGCTATTTAAAGTTTCAGCCAATCAGATTGCAGAGCACGTACACGCACGTGTGTGGATGTGCATGGTGACCATACCTTCTTGTAGAAGTCTATTATATCTATCTATGTTCCAAATCCCATCCTGTTTGGTTGACAACCAAGGGAGTAATAGCTATTTAAAGTTTCAGCCAATCAGATTGCAGCGCACATGCATGCACGTGTTTTCATGATAATTGTTATATAACATGTTGTAGGATATCCTAATGCATGGCAATGTTCAAAATT
>NW_026933944.1:0-11176 GCF_032062105.1 Saccostrea cuccullata
AAAAAAATTTTTACCACTTGATAAAAAAAAAAAAACCAACCTTTTTTAAAAAACTTACACATTAGTTATGCTCTTATTTTTAATTAATAATTCTCAACAAGCATTTATCAGTTTTTAGTGAGAGATCTTAAATGTGTTTAGGAGGTGGATAAATTATACAAATTAAAAGTAAAATTGAACTAGGGATTAAAGGTAGTCGATTTACCAACGTTGGAGAGAGAATGAATACTCCCTTTTTAACGATATCTGAAAACATTATAAAAATATTTTGTGATATTTCAAAATAGAGAGTATGATAGAAAAAAACAATGGAAATTGTAATATTTATTCTGATTGTTGATGAAAATCATTGGACCATTTTACCTTTACTGTCAGACTACATTATTGATGGCATTACTTTTAGTATTTGATGCCACGTCTTGAGAATTTTGACACTATATTACAATATTTGTTTACTCATGCTTCATATGTAAATAGCTGCTGTCAGAGTATTTGGCACGAAACAAATAAGGAGACATTATACAAATCAGGAAACTGCCAATTAGAAGCCTAATATCTGTAATTTTCTTATGAATATTTAGAGAAACTGTATCCCGTCCAAGTAGTTAATCAAGACAATCAGTTTCTTTAGTCATCAGGCAAAACAAATTCCTCTCGACAACAAACATTATAGTTTAAAGATACGCAGACTTGTTTCTCTTTTACAAGTTTATTATGATTAACACCAAGCAGTGTAATATTTTGTTTTTTATTTACAGAAAATTGAATCCTTTTTACGGATTTGTCAGTCATCAACGACACAAATATTTCCTTTGCTGCCATGGGTTCAGAAACAACTAACGGACTCATGACATTCGGCCATTGGTTCACACGTATCCATGGCTACGCCAGCTTGTTCACGTGCATCTTTGGATATTACGAACCTCTTGAGATATTTCTATTCTTAACACGTAAAGTTGGGAACCCACTAATTGCCTTCTGACGTGGCTCGCTGTTTCAGATATCCTGACTATGATTTCATACATTCCCTTCTCCCTCCACTTCTACTGCATTCACAACTTTGATGAAATCTCTGAAGAAAAGTTCTCTCGTGGCTGGACAACGTACATGCTTGTTCTTGTAAATTTAGCAGCAACAACGCACACAATTTCGATATGGCTTGGTGTCTCATTGGCAGTATTCAGGTTTACACAATTACGGACCACAGCCAAGGGACCTTTAGCACGCATAGGAGCATGCGCAGGTCAAATACACAACTGTGTTAGTTTATATTCTTTCTACATTGTGCTTAATCCCTAATTACCTGACCAACGAAGTTGTGCAACAAAAAATGGATCCCAACATAACAATTTACGTCCTTAATGACTTAAAGTTGGCCACCAATGAAACAAAACCAATTGTGCTGGCAACGTTCTCTCCTATGCCATGTGGCCAAATTCATTCATGTGCACTCATGATGTGTTCGGTGGGTCATTGTTGTATAGTCTTGGAATTAAAGGAAGGCATCGAAGGACTAGACTCTCTGCCGGACAGCCCCCTACAAAACGAGGCACGAAGCATTCTAAGACGACCAAACTGTTGCTGGTTGTGATTATTCTATTTTTGGTAACGGAATTTCCTCAAGGTATTGTGATTTTCATGAGTGCCATTGTTCCCCAAACTTTTTACCTTGGGAGATTTATGGATTTCCTTGCACTTGTGAACAATGCCATCAATTTTGTTTTTTACTGTAGGGATGGGAACCAATTTGGTTATTTTTGGGAAATTACTGTAACAAAAATGGCTTTAATACACCCAAAAATTTTTGTTTTTGTTTCTTTATTCCTTCACTAAAGCAACTTTTAATTCCTTAAAGAATGAAAGAGAATGAAAAAAATTTTCCCCTTTTCCCCAAAAAATTTAAATTTTTTTTGTTTCTTTAAAATTTTTTTTTTTGGGGTAAAAAGATTTTTTGAATACAACTTAATGTTTTTAATTGAATATTTGTGCCATAGTAGTTACTTGATTGATGAAAATTTTCATGTTTACAAGGGGTTTAAAAAAAAAGAAAAATGGGTTATTGCACTTTTGTTGTTTATGAGCCCAAAAATGAAAAATAAGGATGTTTTATGTGTTATTTTTTTATTAAATTTCTGTAAACCAATATTTTTCGCGTAACTCCAAATTTCCTTTCCTTTTTTAAAAAATCCGCACAATTAATTTCCAAACAAAACTTTTACAAATACTTAAAAGTGAAATTTGGTTCGCCTTTAATATTCGCGAGTGCCGCAAAAGGGAAAGGCACGCGAAAAATTTGGTTTTCAGTATTTCCTTTTATTTAAGAAAAATTTCCTTGAACCTGTAGTACCCGGAAACCAACTGGGAATTGGGGATGAGAACTAAACTTTTTTTTTTACTTTTTTTTAAAAAATTTGTGAAAAAGAAGGGGTCTTTTTTGCACCTACAGAGTATTATTGGTCCGTAAAATTAAAATTTTAATAAGAACCCATCGAAAAAAAAAAAAATAAAATTTAAAATTTTTTTTCCCTAATTTTTTAGTTTTAGCCCTTTCCCTTTTGGATTTTCCTGTTGAAGTTTACGTCAGGCGGTAGCCGTAAAAAAAAGACAAACACTTTGTGAGAAGGGGTTTAAATTTTATCAGATTCATGAAAAATTTTGGGTTAAAAGATTGAGGACATTGAAAACCATTTTTTTATTCAATAATAAAGAGGTAAAAAAAATTAATACATTTGCATATTTTTTTGTGACAAAGGGGTAAAACTTTGTTTTGGTTTAAAAACTCATTTATAAATTGTATTTTAGAAGAACTTGGATTTTTTTTCAATGGTAATAAACTTATTTAGTTCCCCCTCCAAAGGAAGAAATTCTTCAAAAAATATGTCATTTTTTGAATATTTTAATTTTAAAGAACCAAAAATTTGAACTCCATAAATTTAAAACCCTTACAAACAAAGATATAGGGGTTTTTGACATGTTCAACCTGCGCATTTTTTTACTCCTCACTAAATATTACCAGTAGTGGGGAAAACCCCAAAAACCTTGAACATTTATTCAGTGGGTGGGGGTGCTAAAAAGGGAAACATTGCTTGGTTTGGACTTTAAAATATGAAACTTTTAATTAAAATGGAATTTCCTTTCCCCATATAATATTTTTTTGGTTTTTGAGATAAAGGTACCAAACATTTAAAACTTTTCTGTTTCATATTAAATTTTAAAATTTGGAAAAAACTTATGGAAATTTAACCCAACTATATGATAATGTGTGACTTTTTTTATATGTAAACCCTTTCCTCAGCAATATCCCTTTTATCACTTGCATACGGAGTGTATATATTCAGTTGATTCGATAGAAGGTTGCTCTAGTATGAACAATTTTAAAACAGAAAAATTATTGGAAGAAAAAAAATTTTTTGAAGAAAGGCAAAATGTTTTGACAAAAAAATTTTTTTTTCTAAATTTAAGTCCTTTTAATTTTATCCATTTAAAAATCAACTGATTTTTCCTTTTTCTCGATATGAAAAAAAAACACACAGGGGGGTGTCGGTGCGGGTTTTTTTTATCCCCATCCCCTTCCACATCTATTTTTCGGGTCCTTTTTGCTCCTATTTTGTTTTTTTTTTTGGACTTTATTTTGAATATTTTTTTTCCCATTTTTCTTATTTCTTCAATTTCCAAGGAATTTTGGACAATTTAAAATAAGGGGTTTCCCAAAAAAAATTTAAAATTTTAGACATTTCAATTTATCAACCTTCTCAAAGATCAATAATCCAGTTTTTTACCTTGACACTCTTTTAAAAAAAAAATGGAATCTAATTTTGTATTTTGCAATTTGCAAAATTATTTTGTTAACAACATTTTATTGCCCCAAAAATGTATTGAGATAGAAGATGGTTTCATTGACAATATCTATTTTTTTTGACACCTTGATTTCCAACAAACTTTGGAATTCCCATGGTACCAAACGGCTCCTTTTTAGCAACCTTTTTGGGTTTAAATAAAGGGGTTTAAAAAAAATTTATTGTGGGAAAACACTTCTAAGGCTTTAACTAAATTTTGGGTTTACACTTTGCAATTAACAAGGGAAATTTTTCATTCTTATGTCATAGATATTCCTGGTTTTTAATAAAAGATCATTGGCTACCTGTTTCATTTAAATTTTTTTTTATAGAAGTTAATGGAAATCTAACAACCAAGTTAATATAAAAGTGATGATTTATTCTGTTTAATTTCATTTCCCTTTTTATACCAAAAATATACCTTCAACATCTCATCTGGGTTTATATTCTCAGTTGTTTGATATCATGAGCATGCCCAGTATTAAAATTATACATAAAAAAAAAGGCAAATTTTTATGGGCAATTTGTGATGTTTTGTAAGTATTGTAAAAGGACGTTTTAAAATCATATTCGCGGTTGGGGGGAAAATAAATTTATAATGGGGGATTATATTAAAAGGTGAAAATTGCTATATTTCCCTGCCTAAAAACCCTTTACTTTTAAAAACCCAATGACGCTTCAAATTGTATGGTATCGGAAAAGATCCACGGCGGGGAAAATTGGTAAATTTTTTAAATAGTGAACCCCAAAAGCGGAATTTTCGTTTAACCTTTAATTTCTATTGGGAAATTCAATTCAAAAACAACAACCAATGGCTTTTCATGCTTTTAAGGTTTTGTTTCAAGCATGGTATTCTTTATCCTGTCATGGCAAGGGGCAGGTGCTCTTTTTGACGTGATGTGTTGTCTTTAAAAAACAACCAAATGTCAAATTTTAAAATTTAAAAAATTTCCTTTTTCCAACCAAATGAAGATCTTAAAATTATTCTGATGAAGGACAACTTGTGTGTATGGGTAGACCTTGGGGGCGACCGGGCAAGCTTTATTTGGTTTCTTGAGAATTTTGGGGCTTTTAAAAATTTTAAACCTAGCTGGTTTCTACATTTTTTCCCCATAATCTCATTCCTCACGCGAAATTGTTGCAACTTTAAAAAAGCCATAAAAGGGTTTTCCACTTTGAACGTAAAACATTTCCCAACCTATTTTTATTAGCGCTGACGATAGTTAATTTAAGTGGCCAGGGTAAAAATCTTTTGGTAAGGATGCACAAAAATGTTGGGGCCCCAGAGAAAACCCCTGTAAACATTCTTGTGTAAACAAACAAATTCATTTTTTAAAGTCCTGGATTTCCTATTTGACATTTTTCAATTTTTTTTCCGGGTTTTTTTAACTCTCAAGGGCTTTTCAAGTAAAAAATTTACCGGATATGTGAAACCAACCTATGTATTGTTAATTTCACAACGCTGGAAAAAAGAAAAAAAGGGGTTTTTGTTATTTTTTATATTGATTTTTAGTGAAAAGAAAAAAACAATCAAAAAATATTTTTAAAATTATACCTATGGTAAAACAATTGCTAAACTTATTGTTAGAATTTTAAAATGCATTTATCCTTCCGTTTTCGCTAAATTGCAGGTAAAAGAAAGAATTAGAGAAACTTTGTTTAATGGTACCGCCAAACAAAACCTCTTTAGATATCTTTTTTATTACTAAGACTCATTTTAAATATAACTGTATTTCTGAAGGCCTTGGTATTTATTTTTTAAAAAAAAGTTTTTTTTAGTATTTTAAAAAAGTAACTGATGAAAATTTTTAGGGATATAGCAAAGATATGACAAATTTGCAAAAAAAAACTGCACATATAAGTGCCGGAAAAAAATTTTATTGTTTCGTTTTTGGGGTTTTTAAAGGTAAACCCCCTTTTATTTTTAGCTCAAAATTGTAAACAACTTCGGGGTTGAAAAGGTGTGAAAAATTTTTCTAACAACGTTTTGTAAAGATTTTTCTCAAATTTTTGTCTACTTTTCATTCCTTCCTGGGGCCTTGAGAAATGTAACCTGGAAAAATTAAAAATTTTTTGGCCGCGTACAAAGGGGGGGAAAAAGTTTGGGAATATTTTTGGGATGGGGGGATAAAAATATTTTTACTTTTTTTTTTCTCCTTAAAAAAAGAATTTTTGGGTTCTTAAACGTGTAATTTTGCAAAAAATTGACTTTAGGAATTCAACAAAAAAATTAACAAGGGTCATGCAAAAATTCTACATTTGTCGATTTTTCTCTGTTGTGCGTCACAGTATGTTCTCTTTAATATTCCAGTGAACAAAAAAGACCTTCCCTATCTTACTGTATACCTAAACTTCATAAAAATCTTTACAAGAAAAATAATTGCAAGGTCAAGGAACTGCTCTTACCCAGCCATTATCCAAATATTTCAAGTAAAGGTGAACCTTTATTCGTTCTATGCTATTAAAAATTCCAGCGATAGTGTTAAGTCAGAGATGTAGATTTCAAAAAATGTAAAGAAACTTCAGAAAATTAGAAATTAAATAGAAGTTATCTTCTTCCACTTTTCGCTAACTAATAACAATAACTAACACTATTTGGTAAATCATGTATAGTTAAGACACTTGCTATATCTAAACTTACATACGTTTTACCTGTACAGTCTTCCTGGATGATATTTGTTACATTAAAAAAAATACAACGTATAATTATAACTTCATTTGCGGAATAAATGAAACAAATTAAAAGAAACACGCTGATGGGTACAAAAGGTGGAGCTCTCAATCGTTGATATTGGAATGTGGGAATTAAAAGCCTTAAAAGCAGCTTGGGTACCTAGATTGTTAAAAAGCGAAGGTATTTGTACAAAATTTTTGATGGTTATTTGTAAAAAATAAAATTTTGAAGTTCTATGTGTTGATTTTTCTGATAGAAAAGTAGAAAATATGGAAAAATTAGAGAAACTACCTAAATTTTATCAACAAATATTATGTTGCTTTAATGAATGTAAGCCCTGTGTTTTGGAACGAAATATCTTGGATGATGTTTCTTCGACAGCCGATATGGAACAATTGTAACTATGGGAAATACGTTTATTTTTTTTTTTAAAACTGGATAGCCGAGTGGGATTTTATGTTAAAGACTTATTTGAGCGATGATGGTAATTTTAAATCATTGTTTAGATTTTTCTAAATTGTATAAAAAACAAGTCGAACTGGTTGTGTGAATTTAAAAAATTCTTTCTTCTTGTTTCAAACCTTTGCTACTAAAGTATGATTTTTCAAATTGTAAGTTTGTTTAACATAAGATCAAAAATTATTTTCTTTTACACAGAAAAACAAGTAATAGTCATAAATCAAAGATGTAACTTTTTTTATGACAATCTTGTACACAGAAAATTTTGTAAACCATGTTATCAAATAGTTTAAGCAACGAATTAAGAAACTATTGTCAAATATAAACTATATGACATACCGATAAACAACTTTACAGAATTCAAATTATAAACTTTAAACAATATTACTTGCTAATAACTTGTATCTCAGTAAATGGAAAAAAAGAAAAATTAATAATAAGTAAATTATGCCACGTGAATGAAACTTCAAAACATATTTACAATTTTGATGTTAAAATCTTAAGTTTGTACCTGAAAATAGGTATCAAATGGAAACATGTAATAATTGGATTTAGCTCTGAGCGCAATAAAAAATTGTATGGCTCAACACACTCATCTCATATGTTATTGTAGGATTTTACAAATATAAGATGTACTGTGGAATAAATTATTTAATGAAACTGGCTTATAACGTCTTTAATCACGTTAAATCTTCAAATTTTTTTCTATGCTTCCATTTGTAAAAAATTTGAAATAGCCTTTTGACTACAAACTTTTTAAAGATTTTGTCGTGGAATTTATCTGAAGGTGATGTTCTCATTGTGTTTGTAATGTAATTTGTTCTGTTATATATATATCACTGTTTGTTTTTATTAACAATTTAAAATAAATAAAAAAAAAAAAAAAAAATAGAAGTTATCAAAAGTGTATAACATTAAAACGAATGGTTCTTTCACCATTTTTTCAAGAAAAATTAAAATATTATAGTTTTTTTGTTATTAGAGAAAAGGGATTAAAAAAACAGAAACAGGAAATTGTCACATACTATAATTATTCATCGATGAAATTTCTTTTCTTAAAAGTTGTCTGATTTTTATTTTACATTCTCTGAAGTTGATAATCTTTTCTGTAGGTGACCGGTCGGCAGGGAATCTGCATTTCTCCAGACCACCTGCTCTCACTATTTTTTGAGGTCAAATGTCTGCTCTGCTCCTGATTTGTATTTTTTAAAACAAACTTTGAGAGCTTATGTTGCGTTAGCTCCGTATTTCATTACAATTTTTATCCTCTTTAATTTTATTTTAACGTTGAAAATTGAATTAATGTTCATATTTTTTGAAGCTCCTTTTCAATTCAGCAAATGTATAGGCAGTACACATTTAGAAATATTGGTTAAATTAAAGTTGACGGAAACGGTATATTTTGGCCTAATAACAGACGGTTCATACATGTATTTTTGAGTAGGAGTTAGTATCCTTAGATTGTTTTTACTATATGTTAACATCATTATCTGTTTTTCCTTAATTTAGTATATACGAAACGTCAAGGTATATTTTATATACATTACATGCAGCACGTAGTAAATACACAAGCGGTCATTTACATCAGATAAATTAACAAAATCTGATAAAGACTAGGAGTTATTGTAAAGTAACCCCCGTAGTAATTTCTCTACGAATATCAGTATGACTGTTCAATCAACTAACCTTAACACGGTGAATGGCTGATAAAAGGTTTATTGCAAGTATTGCATAGTTAGACGATTCATCATCTCGTGTAACGGAAGTCGTAATGTTGCAATTTTAACACCAATTTACCGATTATATAATTGTAGTGGACAGTACTATAAACCTAGAGACACACGCTTATTGTCTATATTGTATTTCAAAGCATATTTATTTCAAGACCACAGATGAGTCAAAATATCCACTTGGCATATATATCAAACTGTAATTTACCTAATTTGAATAATCGGTGAATATTTCAAATATTAAGCGGGTTTTTGTTGTTGTTTAATTTTTGGTTTTTTGTTTAGATTTTTTGTTTGCTTTGTTGGATTTTGCCGAAATTACATTGGTTGGCGGTTTGTGCTGTATCTTCGCAATAGTTGCTTTTCAACGATGTTTTTGCAATTTTCATGGTGAAACGGAAATGAGTTGTAGTTTCGGTATAAACATTAGACCTCTCATTTTTCTTTTCGTCTTTAAACACTAGAAAATATTAATTTTCGATCATACAAGTAGTATGAATCTGCTCTGGGTCGGTACTGGAATAATACAAATCTTAGTTATAGAGTGCATTTGAAACCTGGAGACGGTGTTTGCTATAAATTTCAGCTGTGGGGTCATTGTTGTAGTTGCTGTACATAAGTTATTGAATAAGGCATACGGTTGCGGAGCAGCAGTAGCTGAATATCTACAAGAAGCCGAAAGCGTGACTCCTGAATGGGCCGTGACTTGGTTATACGAAGAGAGAGGTGACGTACCACAATTAAAGGTGGGGGAATCCCCAGAAGACAGTATTTATAAGTGGCAGGACGAGAAGAAATTTGTTGCGGGAGACACCCATTGACCACAGCTGGCTGGTTATCCGATGAGGAACCCATTCATTTATTGTATTGTATTTGTACATATATATTTCATTTGGTCAACAAAAACCTGATTAAAAGGTTTTGAAACCGGGGACCTGGTATACCAAAAAATTTCCCCCCCCCAAAACCCAACTGGCCCTTGGGCCCCTTTTTTGGGGAGGGGGGTTTTTTGCCCTGGAAAAAAATTCAAAAAAACTTGACATGGGGGCTTGGGGGGAGAACCCCCAGGGGAAAAGGTGAATCCGATTTGGAATTAAACCCAAAAAACAGGGGGTTTCAATGTGTCTTTGACCGGGCCCCTAAGTTAATTTTAGCAAAGGGAAACCAGCCAACCCCAAAAGCTGGGGTTGAGGTTTACCCCAAATTTTTTGGTTCCAAAAAAGCAGTCATGGAGAAAAACCGAACCTTGATTTCCCCGCCGAACGGAACATTCCCGGGGACACAAGTCCCTTTTGGGCCCCCTGTTTAAAACCTGGGGGAAAAAAAAAGGGTTTTCCTGCTTTCCCTGTAGCCCAACACCAATTGTTTATGGCAGGGGTCGTATAAACTGGGTCCTAAATTTCCCCAACCGGGTTTACAGTGTTCCCAAAGGGCGGCAATTTGGTTTCCTTTACATTTAACAAGAAGGCCCCCTTTTGCTAGCTGCACCTGGTGAGTTCGGAATTCCCATTCGTTGGTAAATCCCTTTCTTCAGGATTATCCGCTCAAAAATCTCTCCTTAAACCCGGATGACGTCCGGCTCCATGCCCGGCTTTTGGCGCCGAAATAAAAGGCCCTTTTAGTAGCCGAGGCTCACAGGTTTTAGCGAAGATTTTAGGATCCTCATTTAATCCCCGGACTATGAACATTTCCAAGGTTACAAACGGAGCTGAATCGGTCGGCGGAAATTTTTGACAACAGGGGACCAACCTGCGTTGTATGATGTTCGTTTTCTAAACGAACAGCGGTGAGGAAACCTTTAAGTGAACACAGGATTCAAAAGGAAAAGTTACAGCCTTGGGAAATCAACAACACGCTGTCCCTTTGGCCAGGTGATTTCCCGGTAAAGCCCTTCTGACATTCTTGCAAGGCCAGCTTAATTTGTTGACACCAGGAACTGGGCCCTTGTTGGGCCTTGAATTGCTTCGGATTGGCCAACCCAGTGCCCGATTTGGGTGCAAATGAAGTGGCTGTTGTCCAAGGGTTTCGGCTACATTAATTTGGGTTTGGTACACTTACCCATTCTGAATCCGGCCGTGAATCTTTGGGGTTGACTTTTCCAATCATTGGGGGGCATTTGTTGACCTCCTGGTGTTCTTTTTTTGAGGGGTTTCTCCAATTTCGCACAATTTAGACATTCCCAAATGAGTTGCCCCCAAAAAGTGTGAAGGCGGCGAGCGGGTTTGGAATTCTTTTGGGGACCTTTTTCGTTTTCCGGAAGGTTTTTGCCAAAAAATTACATCCAAAAATCCTACGGTTTCTTAATTGGAGGAAACCAATCATTAACCGGGACGGTCAAGGGCCCCCGTAAGTAAATTTTTGGGCCAAGAATACCGCAAATGAATTAACCTGATTTGGTTGATTTAAGAAACTCAAGTGCTGCCAAACAGGGTTAGTTTTTGTATGAAACATTTTTCCCCCGCAATTTGATGGGTTTT
>NW_026933945.1:0-11307 GCF_032062105.1 Saccostrea cuccullata
ATATTTCAGAATTGCATTTCAGTAAGTTTGCATTTAAGGGGCAATATCCCTCTGCTCCAAATTTCACGACCTTTTTTTTTAAATCCAGACATTGATTTTCAGCAACAACTATAGCATTAAATTCAAATGGAAAATAGTTTGAGGTATGAAGCGTTGCTTACTTTTTCAGAAATGAATAATATGTCAAATCATGATGTGAAGAAAATTTGATATGGTAAATAGAAAGATTAATTATTTTTTATCTCACAATTAAATTAGAAATACGAGGTATATATAAAAATAATATTTACTCTCATACCTATCTAATTCCCATTAGAAAACATACTGAAGCGCTGCTTTTTAAATCACAATTACGAATTGTTTTCTGTGCATGTTAAATAACACGCATCCATAATCAAGAGTTATCGTTCCATTATCGCCCTTGAAAATATTTTTTAATGAAACAAAATATTTATTAGATGTTTATAAACAATATTGCATCTAAAATTTCTGTACAATTAAAAGAATTATACTTTAAGAGATAGAGATTTTTCAATTTACACTGTTTAAAGGTACTGAGTATAAATGTTTTTTAAAAGTAAATTATTATAAATAATTAATATACATACTAGCAATTGAAACTATAAATCAACATTTGTACCATAGAATAAGTTTGATTGAGTTGACTATAAAATGGTTCCCATGAATGAAACTTGTACATTCTGACATGACAATTCACCGAATTTCATGACAAAATGTCTGAAGAAAGTTATTTCTCTTATCAGAAGAGTTATCTCTCTTATCAGAGGGTATTCCATCTTTAAGAAAAGTTTAATCTTTGCTATGTTGTTGTTTCCTATTTATAAAGGTTATGCAGTAAATGTGAATAATTCCAATGAAATCTCTCTGAATTGACTTATCCCCATGCTGAGTCAAATGACACATTGATTATTTTCTTAACTTCGAAAAACCCAGTAACTTGAGAAAATGTTTGTACAATCAAGAAAATATTTTACTTTTTATAAGACAACAACGTCTCTTTCGTTTTCTGCTTTTCAAGACCCTATTATTGAAAGTAGATTTGTAAATAAATATAGTTAAGCTTGATAAAATCATCAAATGTACCACTCTTTCTATAACATTAAATAAATTTTAAATGCCATAAACATCATTCATTTATTTATGCATGTTTGTTTGTATACGGAAACAACCTGTCCCACTTCCATTCTGAAATGGATACTTTTTGCGTCTCTTTCCTAGGAGAGTTACAATCTCGAAACTCAAGTATTTATTTTAAATGCAAAATGCTACTATAAACAAATGTATATTTGCTAAATTATTTTCAAGCGTCCAAAAAGATTTTACTTCAATGGACAAGTGATAATCAGAAAGTGGTGAAATTAAATCAAGATCTGGACATGCAAATTTTTTATTAATTTTTCCTATCAAAATTCTTCGGAACCAGTGCCTGATAATTATGCGCATGGGACAAACTGAATTCCTCTCAAAGCATAAACATTTGTTACAGATTGCTGTAAAGTATATAATGAAAAAATAAGTTTTTACTTAATTTAACATCTTTTAATAAGGATACAACTATATTTTTACATTTTTTAGGATAATGAAATTTAGAATTTAAAAGACTAAGTTTTTAGCTCACCTGAGCCGAAGGCTCAAGTGAGCTTTTCTGATCACATTTTGTCCGTCGTCCGTCCGTCTGTCTGTCCGTCCGTCCGTCTGTCTGTCCGTCTGTAAACTTTTCACATTTTCGACTTCTTCTCAAGAACCACTGGACCAATTTTGACCAAACTTGGTACAAGGCATCCTTGGGTAAAGAAGAATTTAAATTGTTAAAATGAAGGGACATATCCCCTCGCAAGGGGAGATAATCAAGAAAAGACAAAAATAGGGTGGGGTCATTAAAAAATCTTCTTCTCAAGAACCACTGGGCCAGTAAAGCTGAAACTTATGTGGAAGTATCCTTGGATAGTGTAGATTCTAAATTGTTCAAATCATGACCCCCGGGAGAAGGGCGGGGCCACAATGGGGAATCAAAGTTTTATATAGAAGTATATAGGAAAAATCTTTGAAAATCTTCTTTTCAAGAACCACTGGGCCAGAAAAGCTGAAACTTATGTGGAAGCATCCTGGTATAGTGTAGATTCTAAATTGTTCAAATCATGACCCCCAGGGGAAGGGCGGGGCCACAATGGGGAATCAAAGTTTTATATAGAAATATATAGGAAAAAACTTTGAAAATCTTCTCAAGAACCACTGGGCCAGAAAAGCTGAAACTTATGTGGTAGCACCCTGGTATAGTGTAGATTCTAAATTGTTCAAATCATGACCCCTGGGGGAAGGGCGGGGCCACAATGGGGAATCAAAGTTTTAAATAGAAATAAATCGGAAAAATCTTTGAAAATCTTCTCAAGAACCACTAGGCCAGAAAAGCTGAAACTTATGTGGAAGCATCCTGGTATAATGTAGATTCTAAATTGTTCAAATAATGACCCCCGGGGGATTGGTGGGGCCACAATGGGGAATCAAAGTTTTATATAGAAATATATAGGAAAAATCTTTGAAAATCTTCTTTTCAAGAACCACTGGGCCAGAAAAGCTGAAACTTATGTGGAAGCATCTTTGGATAGTGTAGATTCTAAATTGTTCAAATCATAACCCCCAGGGAAAGGGCGGGGCCACAATGGGGTATCAAAGTTTTACATAGAAATATATAGGAAAAATCTTTGAAAATCTTCTTCTCAAGAACCACTGGGCCAAAAAAGCTGAAACATATGTGCCCATGCAAGGATCATGGGGTGTTGCTAAAACGCGGAACGGAAAACGGAACGGAAAACGGAATGGAACGGAAAACGGAATATATTATTTTGGATTAAATCACTTAAAATACACAAATTTGATCATAAACGATATATCTTGTACATATTCAACCCCCACTATTAAATACAAGTTGATTTTGAAATGCTTGGTCTCTTATTTACGAAAATCGCCAACAAAGCATTAACCTAGAATCGAATTTGAAAAGGGGGGGGGGGGGAGAAATTTAAAAGTATTTGACAAGCAAAATCACAAAAAGAAGACAATTGTTTGATTCGGGTCGGGAGGGGCTAAAACACAAAAAGAAATCAATTGTTTGATTCGGGAGGGGGATAAGTTCCAACTCAAACATTTTTCAGTACTATTTTTTTTCACTAACTTACTACATTAGTTACATTCACAAAAGTGTGAGGATGTGAACTTGAACGAATTTAACATTTCCTTAGAAAAAAGGTTATGACTGGGGGGGGGCAAATATTTGATATCTTATTGAACCATGGAGAGAGAAATAAAATTAAAAAAATATATATATATATTAAGATTGCTTTTAGGGCAAATCTTTACGGCAAGCTCGAACAAACATCTCTTATACACACTGGTTGTTAAAATTTTATTCAAAATAGAGTCGTTTTCTGGATAGACAAAGCTGGAAAACTTTCACTAATGATGTGGTAGATATAATGCAGAATCTTTAAATTTAAATTTTGTTTGTTTGCTGTACATATGTGTGTATGTTAGGGGGGTGGGGTGGGGTGGAGGGTGTTTATGAATGACCCCGTAAAAATGTGATAGGTCTGCCCCCCCCCTTTTTGTGTCCAAAAAATACATAAGGTTTAATAAATTAATTTTTAATGTGGCTGTGGGTCCCTAGACTCCCTACACAGACCAGAAACTGCCACTTCCCTTTCATCATTCGCGAATTCGACGACACTGCGTGCATAATCTGAATATCAAAACTAGTTATTTTTGTCTTTACAGACATTAAATTGACATTGGAAACAAATTGAAAGAGGGGGTGGGGGTCAGGGCCGGTCAGTAAAAAGTTTCCAACATACAACAAATTTGACAAGCAAAAAAGGGGGATATGTCCTTTGCCCAAACACGAAAATCCAATTTCGTGTGTGTGTGAGGGGGGGGGGGTGGGTTGAATTTCAGTACCATTTTGTATGTGTGGATGACTCATAAATATATAATAGTTTACAATAAATTTTTATTAGAAATGACTTTTACAACAAGAATATTGCTCTTTTATCTGATTTATATCCAATCTTTGTTATTTGCTTGACAAATATTTTTCGTTTTCCGTTCCGTTCCGTTTTCCGTTCCGCGTTTTAGCAACACCCAGGATCATGGGGTAGTGTAGATTTCAAAATGTCTAAATTATGATCAGTGGGATAGGGTGGGGATGCATTATGTATAACAAGGGAGAAATCTGGTAAAGAACAGAATGGTCAAAGCTTCTCAGGTGAGCGATGTGGCCCATGGGCCTCTTGTTTTTTTTTTTTTTTACAAAAATTCTCTTTAATTAAAATTCACAGTGACCTTGAAATAGGCCGTGATGCACCTTCTACATTAGATGTATACTTTTGCCAAGGTCTAATACTTTTCTAGTTTTGAGCCGGACAGGATTTTTCCATATTTGGCTATGGCATCTTTATTAAAGGTCAGAGCGACCTACTTTTCATGCGCGACACACTGTCTACCCAAGAAGTATCAGTTGACAAAGTTTGATAATTATAGGCCTAATAGTATTCTAGTTATGAGCTGGACAGGAATGGACAGACTGACAGACGGATGGACATGAAGCCTATAACATAATACGTTGCGTCTTAAGACGGGCATATAAAATGAATAAAACGTTCAGGACTAAATTATTACTACTATTAGCTTTTTTTTCAAAATAGGGAAAACCATTTGGTTTTCAAATCTATAGTTATTTATTTTATAGAGAAGAATTTGATGGGGAGGGTGGTATTATCATAATAAATATTTATATTTTAGTTTGATTTTATTTTCATGTTTTTTGCAATTCCCTGTACATATGAAGAAAAAATTCCATATTAATAACAAGATTACATGTACTTTTTTTTATCTTCCAGACTTGTTCTTGTATAAATATGTTTTTTTTTTCAAAGATAAAAGGTCAAGGACATTGTTAAATAAAAATTTATTTATGTTGCTTTATACTCTAGACTTATCAATATATAAGTATGGCATAATCATACTAATGGTGTTGAGAATGAAAGGTTGTGTATCAGCAAACGGATACTAAAATTGCGGGTAGGGGTAGTAAATGCTTAATTGTTCACAAATATCCTGGAAAATAACATTTTATGTATTTTATTTTGTAAAAAAAGGGATTAAAGTCATTTCCTATCAAAGTAATTTGTAACCCAGTGGCACTCTTTTCTTTTTTTTAAATAAAAAAAAAATTGTTTTTTATAAGACATGCACACTTAACATTGAGTAACACATTTTAATCTGTAAATTTTACTAGTTCATTGTAACTTTTGAAAAAAAAATCTTTTATTATGAAGAGTCTATGTTATTTTTGTTCATCTAAAGTAAAATTAGAGTCTGAAAATGAGTTTATTTCACAGAATTCTTATGATTTGAAAATCCTCTACTTTTTGCAAATATGCCTGGACAAAACTTTATGTAACTTTGGAATTAAATCCTCCAAACACTAAAGATGAAGAAATATATGTAAAATTGCATTCTTCAACAATGCTTGTTATACATTTTATATCGGTAAATACCTTAATGGAGATCTTTTGGAACATGATATGAGATCTTTTGGCATTAAATTCAAAATAACAAAAATGGTGCAACTTGGAAATTTTGCTAATTTTCATTAATGTTTAAGATTTTGTTCAGTTTTTAATAGTTTAGCTGGTAATTGTACACTATTAATCTTATAGGTATGTGCATCAAGTTGATAAATAGACTTATCTGTATTTTTCTTTTGTCTGTCAATTCAGTGCTTAGAAAATTGCAAAAAAGGGCAGTTGTATTGGTATTCTCTGTATTTTTAATGTATTCTAATTTCAAAAAATTTTTTGACAAGAAATAATTTAAAGATACATACATGTATAAAATAATGTCTAACTTTACGTTACATCATCATATGCTCATAGAAATAATTGGCTAACTTTGCAATTTTTGTCCTGATTAACATTAAGTGATACTTTAACTACTTCAAAAGCACAAACAAGAGGCCCATGGGCCACATCGCTCACCTTAGTAACTTGGGTGATGCAGTTCTTTACCGGATTCCCCCCTTGCTATACCTTTCATGCCCACTACCCTCTCCCTTTTATGATTTTAAAACTTTAGAATCTAGACTACCCCAGGATGCTTCCACATAAGTTTAAGCTTTCCTGGCACTGTGGTTCTTGAGAAGAATATTTTTAAAGATTTCTTCTATGTATTTCTATGTAAAACTTTGATTCCATATTGTGGCCCTGCCCTACCCCCCAGGGGTCATGGTTTTAACAATTCAATATCTACACTACCCAAGAATGCTTCCACATAAGTTTTAGCTTTTCTGGCCCCGTGGTTCTTGAGAAGAAGATTGCGCTTGGTGACTTTTACTCAAAATATCGACGAAATATGTACATTTTTCTGTAAAATTTATTTAAAAAACTGAAATTTACGTCTTGTTTTGTGACGTCATTACCTACATATGACGTCATTACTCATGAAAATATTCAGTGCTTTGAAGTAAGCATATACTACTCTGTTAAAGAACTTAATTAAATATATCTCCATCAAAGTTTGGTTTGAGGGGCAAATATTGGTTATTACCGAATAAAGTTCTTTGTGTGGTTGGAGATTTCTAACTAGGCCAAATATATGTAAATTACATTATAATAAGTATCTCACCATCTCTGTTTTACTTTTTTTTTAAGTTTTCAAATGTAGCCGCCATACAAATACTGTAAAATCACATATTTTCGTGGGGTCAAATTTTCGTGGTTGAAGGAAAAAATGTTGGTTCGTGGGGATTTGATTTCGTTGATGAAGAACTTTTTAGTAGTTGTGCATATGAAAATTTACATTTCGAGGTGGACATGAATTCGTGGGTTTCTTCATACCACGAAAACAACGAAAATAAAACCCCAACGAAAATTAGTGATTTCACAGTAGCTGAAATCTGTCGTATCGTAGTATGCTCTTGCTTATATAACCTCCTATTCCCTGTCACATGACTCAAATTATCCAGTGAAATTATGCCGTACGAACTATTAACCAATCAACAGCTTGTACAGGAAGCTGAGTTCCCACACAGAACTACTTTTGCCACACAAGCTACCGTAGAACATCGTTACAAGTAAAACTATGAAAAAATTAACAAGTGGAGATATTACATTTAAAATAAACTTGACAAGACAAATTAGTAAATTCCTTTTAATGTTATTAAAACATCCCTAGACTATACTATAAATGCTAAACAATGTAGCATATGAATATCATAACTACCGACACTAGCTTAAACAAATGTAGTCCCGATTAAAGCTGACTGATTATGAAGTTAATGCTTACAATAAAGAACAACTTATAGCCTCAAATTACCAAACAACTCAAACTAAAATCTAGAATATGATCCCATATGATAACTTGAGTAGAACAATACATTACTAGAAAATACATATAGGTCACCGATTCAGAAATGACTATCCAAGAAAAGTATGATGGCTTTTAAACATAAAATGAAATCCACCCTCTATTCCTGGATATTATAAAACCAGCAATATTACATGAAGCGACAACAGGTAAATACTAAAATTGTATCTAGATAAGCTAATATATTATTTTCAATAAAATCATAAACGAACAACTTTTCTGGCAGGCACATGTTGAACATAGATTTACAAGAATGAAAACTGGACGACCTCATAATATTACGTTAAAAAAATGTGATAAATATTATACTATATACAGGGGACTTGTTCCCTTCTAATGATATGACTTTCCTGGTTGCCTATTACTACTTACAAAGAAAATTATAAGCAAGATATACAAAGTATTTCGAGCAACATAATGTGTAAATTTCATATACATCATTTTAATAGTAGCCTAGCTGTGTTCATGGTGTTGATTTTTATATTATAACTGAATACCTTCGCATGTAGAAAATTTTCTGTCCAAAATGAAATAAGGAAAATCCCATCTGCACACTAGCATACCAATTGTACACAAAAACAAGAGGCCCATGGGCCACATCGCTCACCTGAGAAGCTTTGGCCATTCTGTTCTTTACCAGATTTCCCCCTTGTAATACACATTGTGACCCCACCATACCCCACTGATCATAATTTAAACAATTTGAAATCTACACTACCCCAGTAGGCTTCCATATAAGTTTCAGCTTTGATTTTCAGATTTTTTCTACATATTTCTATGTAAAACATTGAACCCACATTGTGGCCCCGCCCAACCCCCGGGGGTCATGATTTGAACAATTGTGAATCTAAACTACCCCAGGATGCTTCCAAATAAGTTTCAGCTTCTCTGGCTCAGTGGTTCTTGAGAAGAAGATTTTAAAAGATTTTTCCTACATATTTCTATGTACAACTTTGATTCCCCATTGTGGCCCCACCCTACCCCCGGGGGTCATGATTTGAACAATTTAGAATCAACTCTACCCTAGAATGCTTCCACATAAGTTTCAGCTTTTTTGACCCTGTGGTTCTTGAGAAGATTTTCAAAGATTTTTCCTATATATTTCTATGTGAAACATTGATTCCACATTGTGGCCCCGCCCAACCCCCGGGGGTCATGATTTGAACAATTTAGAATCTACACTACCCCAGGATGTTTTCACATAAGTTTCAGCTTTACTGGCCCAGTGGTTCTTGAGAAGAAGATTTTCAAAGAATTTCCTATATATATATTTCTATGTAAAACTTTGATTCCCCATTGTGGCCCCGCCCTACCCCTGGGGTTCATGATTTGAACAATTTAGAATCTACACTACCCCAGGATGCTTCCACATAAGTTTCAGTTTTTCTGGCCCAGTGGTTCTTGAGAAGAAGATTTTTTAATGACCCAACCCTATTTTTGTCTTTTCTTGATTATCTCCCCTTGCGAGGGGATATATCCCTTCATTTTAACAACTTAAATTCCCCTTCACCCAAGGATGCTTTGTACCAAGTTTAGTCAAAATTGGCCCAGTGGTTCTTGAGAAGAAGTCGAAAATGTGAAAAGTTTACAGACGGACGGACGGACAGACGGACGACGGACAAAATGTGATCAGAAAAGCTCACTTGAGTCTTCGGCTCAGGTGAGCTAACAATTCATGAAAAGTATTAATCCTTACTCTCCCCAGGGTTTTCTGAGGATTTTTTTTAAGATTCTACCAAAATTTCATATTTTTTAAAAAAATTATCTCCCTTTGAAAAGGGGTGTGGCCCTATCTTTTAAGAAATCTGAATCCCTTTCATTCAAAAATCATGAATGCATTGTTGCAAGTTTTGATTGAAATTGAATCAGTTTTTTGAAGGGGAAAGTTTACAGAAAACCCACTAACAGCATGTGATCAGAGAAGTTCACTTTTAAGCTTTTGACTCAAGCTTATAACTCTTATAAAAATTGATACTACCTGAGGATGCTTCCATATCATAAATCTAACAAATGCCTTTGCTATTTTTGAGCAGATGATTCTTTCCTATTTATTCAGTTGACCCTTCCCACTTCATTGTGGTCCAGTCCTACCTCTAGGGACCCTCATTTGAAGCAGCGTGAGAATGCCTTCATATCATTACGATTAAACATGACTTTTCTGTTATTTTGGGAAAAAATTTCCTTGATTTCTAAGTAAAACTTTGGTCGTCAATTGCGGCCCCCCTACCCCACACCCCAAACCCTTTCTTCATGACTTGAACAAATTTGAATCAACACTACATGAGGATGCTTCAATAAACATGATAAAGAATATGACCAACAATCATGACTTTGTGGTTCTTAAAAAGAAGAATTGTGGCCCCATCCTACACCTTGGGGTCATGATATGAACAAACTTGCCCCATCTACACTACCTGAAGATGTTTCCGCACAAGTTTCATATTTCCTGGCCCAATGGTTATTGAAAAAATTTTTCAAGATTTTTCCTATATACTCCTATGTAAATCTTTGATCATCAGTTGTGGCCCCGCCCAACCCAAGGGTCATGATTTGAACAAACTTGAATCTACACTACTAAAATGAGAATGTTTCCATATAAGTTACACTAATGTCTTTCCTGGTTCTTGAGAACACCTTAAAGATTTTCCCTCTATATTCCTAAGTAAATCGTTGATCATAAATCGTGGCCCCATCCTACCCCTGGGGGTCATAATTTGAACAAATTTGAAACTGCATTACCAAAGGATGTTTTCATACAGTCAAGCTACATCTTTCCTAGCCCCCTGGTTCTTAAGTAGAAGATTTTTTAAAAGATTCCATTAATTATGCCCCCGGATAGAAAGATCGGAGGTATATTTTTTTTTCCTGTCTGTCTGTCTGTTTGTTTGTTTGTTTTTTCCCCCCGAACTTTAACCTAGCCCATAACTATTGAGTGTTTGGGGCTATGGCTTCCATAATTCATAGGTGTGTTACTTGTGACATTACCTTTCTTTGGGTACCACCAAAATTGACCTCTTGACCTTGACCTTGGAGTTTGACCTACTTTTATTCTATTTGTTATCAACTTTAACCTTCGCCATAACTTTTGAACAGATCGAGATAGAGACTTCATATGAAATGCATACTCCACTAAATAAGCACTTTCAACTGACACAAAGGACAATGACCTTTTGACCTTGACTGTGACCTATATGCTAAAAATAGATTTTTCGAATTTTCAGTATAGATAGTTTTCGATTGACCAAGAGTTACTTCCCGTTGGCCGCCATACTGGAGGTCCAATTGCTCATATCCCTTCATTGTTCAACCAATTTAAAATTTTTATATTTGCTATTTTGAATTAGAAATCATTATTTTTCTGAAGTATATAAATTTTTGGAAGCCTCCTTTATTTAAAAAAAATTATTTGATAAAGATTTTCCACCAAATATTTCTGCTATATTTTCTTAAACTTGGTAAGAGAAAGAGGGAAAATCACTGAGTCGACCTCCAATATGGCGGCCAACGGGAGGTAACTTTCGCTAAATTCAGGCCTATCGAAAACTATCAATAACTTTTGAACCATAGGAGATAGAGACTTTATATTTGGTATGTCTACTTCATTATTTGAGTGCTTTCAAACGACACCGAGGTCAATGACCTTGTTACCTTGACTGTAACCTTTATGTTAAGAATAGCTTTTTCGAACTTTGTTGCCGCCAGGGGCACAGTGTTTCACAAACACATCTTGTTTTTTTACTAATTTTTAATTATCTCACTTTAGAATAAGATGAGGCCCTTCATTTTACCAAATCCCTTTCAGAATACTTTTGCTTTGTGGCAAGTTTGATTGAAATTGGCCCAGTGGTTATTGGGATGAAGTCCAAA
>NW_026933946.1:0-11380 GCF_032062105.1 Saccostrea cuccullata
GGTGGAAAGACCTCTTATTGTTCTGTGAACAATAAGTCTCCTAGTTTTACATTGTTTTTATTTTCCAAAGGAATTAATTCTCAGGTAATTCATATAAAAGCATTCACAAAAACAGACTATAGCCTGTTAATCACTCAGGTGTAAAAATCAAAATGTTGGCTTTGTGGGAATAGGATTTTTCAAAATGTTGGCTAAGTGGGAATAAACCGTTTTTAAAATATCTTATATTTATCTGTTAATATATATCCGTGACATTAAACGCTTGTGCACGACATTGCATGATTTTCTTAATTATACAATGCATGTTCAGAATTACATGTATAAGCAAAGTACCCCTGGCCCTCTGCGTCAACAAACGGTGGGCCTGTATAATTAAGAGGCATTTATATTAAAAGTTTAAAACTAAAGTTTAATGTAATCTACAACTAGATATGAAGTGTAGTTTTAATTGTATAAAAACGCAGCAAATATGTGGGGCTCCTTGCTCTCTCTTACAGGTAAAAACTATACTCCTATAATGTTGTAAAATTTGAATTTACTAGTGGGAGGTGAATGCATGAATAGGTGAATAAAGTTATCATGTTGTAAATTTTGCATTTACCTCCAACCAGTAAATTCAAAATTTACAACATGATACTCCCTCTAGATCCGCCACTACAAATTTCTTTGAGTTGTAGCGGGAAAATTCTTGGCACATTGTAAAACGTGCATTATCCTCGTCTGCTAATGGCCACATTTTTTAATATTCTGTAGCCTGCAAGGTCTTTTGATGAACTAACATTTAACCACATTTTTGAAAATGTTAATATATGTACGTGTGTACACGTCATTTTAAAATAAATACGTACAACAAATCCTGTTTAAATAGAGAAAGTAAACTTGTGCAATGTACATAACGTGGTCTTTGCTTTAGACTATGCCCAACACATCTCCTAATAATTAATTTTCTCAGCACTTCATACATGTCAAAGTTCTTCAATCAGGATTGAATGAAATATTTACCTCTTTCTTTAAAAAAAAAAATATATGTTTATTGTGCATTCTTGTTAAACATTTAGACGCTCTTTTTAATATATACTATTATATTAATGTTAAATAATTTTTATCTAAATTGTTTTAACTCCGCAGAAACGCACAGCGACTTCAAACTTTCATATCATACAAGTAATAACAGCTTTTCAAAAAGCTTGCCTGACGTAATCAAACAATATCTGTAAGAGAAGTGATAAACCTTTTGAGCAATACTTTTTTGTGTTTTTGAAATACACTGTATGTCTTTTTACTTGAGAACCTTGTAAAAATATTTACTTATTTAACTTGTAAAAGAACGATGCCTTTGCTGCATTCTGAAGAGTTGTTAACAGAATGGTTAATGTATGTGGGTTTTCTGCCAATCGCAACTCCTCGTTCCCACTCCTCGGGCCTTATCTAGGGAAGGAGACCACAAATGTATTGTTAATTTAAATACAGTGGCGTAGCATCGTTTTTGAAAGTGGGGGGGGGGGCAGGCCAGAGAAAAAATATTTTTACTTACCTGAAAAAGATGACAAGCAAAAAAAAAAAGAAGAAGTCGAAAATCCTTTTTCGGGGGGGGGGGGGTGTAAAATTTTTCTCAGTGTCAACTACTTTTAGTACCGATTCTAAAACTACATTTTCGGTACATTACTAAAGGTGGGGGGGGGGGGCAACCAGGCTTTCAATTAACACAAACTTTGAAATAAAAGCGTGGATGATGTATATAGACATATTTTCTGTGGAATATGAAGTTAACTTTATTCAATGTAATGATATTATCTAAAATATACTATAGAAGGGACTTCTAACTCCGTTTTTACTATGAACAGGAAATGTATAAATTTTTAACATCCGATGATGTCGATACATTCGAGTTTGTTTTTCGACATCTGACGAAAAGATCCGAGATGATGCGATAGACTTTTCTGCAAGTAGATTGATCTACCCCTGGATCTAAATTTAAAGCTACACCTATTCTGAAATTTGTTGTCAAATCATTCATTGTGAACATGTTAGAGAATTGATATAACTAAATACATATGTTGTGGGAAAGCATTTTCTCCAATGAAGTAAACAGTAGTACATGTAGTTTGTGTTCATTTATCTTTTTTTCTGAAACGTGGGTACTATAATTTTTTGAGAACGAAATATTAGGTAAAACCAACATTTAGGCCTTTGTGGAAAAGAAATCCAAGATTTCGCACAGGTAATTTCTTTCGTCAAATCGTCTGGAACCTGGTTGAACTGCGTCGATCGTTTGTGGTGATTGGACTAGTCCATTAAAATATGGAATAAACCAACAGAGAGAAATCATTTCTTTTGTTTTGCATGTCCATATTCTGATACATACGATTCATATGTTGTTTTAAGAATGATATAATTTGTAGATAGAATTTCTGAATCATAAGAAGATGGAGGTTACAATTATAACAAACTTTATTTAATTCCATGGAAGTTAGCACCCCCATTCATACAATAGAATAATCCAAGAAAATGCGCGAAGATCGCTTACTCGTGATATTTGGCGCGAAAGAGCGATTCACCCCTTTTGTAGAACATAAATGGACTGATCCAGTAGTATAGAAATGCAGAAAAAAGATACACGGACACGTTGAAACGGTAAATCACATGGAATAATCTGTTTCATGCAAACAGAGTAAACAAAGTAAATACTGCATTATTTTGCATCAGTAAAATCATTGTTTCCCTGAAAAAAAGTTTCTTTTAAAATGCAGGTAAAAGATTTCCAATGTGAATCAGCTTGTACAAAATCTAGCTCTCTGGGTATGATCTATTAGTTTTTCGGATGAAGCAATTATCAATCCTTATACAGCCTGACGCCGTGACGTCAGGCAATAACCGACCGCCTCCTGGCGGCCGGTAATTAAATCGCATCCAACATTTACCGCCAGTTCCCCTCATGACGTCATAATAAATTGACGTTGATCAACGTTGATTTCACGTCTTGAAAATATGGACGATAAAATCAACCGGATCTTGCTTGTAACGTTGTATATGGCCTACTTTTTTACAATCGCATCGAGTACCACACAAACATTTTATATGGTTAACGATGACGGGAGTTGCTCAAATTCATCTTTAAGTGCGATTTCTAGTGGTAAAATTGTATCACAAAACGATTCTACTTACCCGAACGGAACAGATTGCGAAGTGATGTGGACTTCAGCACCAGGTATTAGAAATTAATTTACATTCACTTTAAAGT
The DNA here is from genome assembly GCF_032062105.1 of Saccostrea cuccullata. Lineage (NCBI taxonomy): Eukaryota > Metazoa > Mollusca > Bivalvia > Ostreida > Ostreidae > Saccostrea > Saccostrea cuccullata. Next base: position 3,242 of record NW_026933946.1, read on the forward strand.
TTTCTTTTTAAAATGTATATTTAAAGTTAAATTCATTTCAGGAAGGGTTTATATATTGACTCGCAATAAGTGAAAAGGAACAGTGAGGTTGCCAATAACGAATCGCACCCGTTAACGAATCACTTTCAGATGAAGATTCTGTATTTTTCTTATCAAAGTCCAATACTTAGCTTAACCTACCCTGTTATGCTGAATTATTCTTGCTTTTATCATTTATCATGAAATTATTAAATTCAACTCGTTTAATGTCCTAATTTTTAAATAAACATGAACAAGCTTTTTGTGACGCAGACCAGAAGCGTACATGCAAGCAGACTACTTTCACTTTTCGGTACCGCTCCAATGTGAATCGTACATTCTAGGTAAACAAATTTGGTGCAGATGTTTAATAAAATTAAGTGTCTAAAAGCACTGAAAGCGTCATACAATTTCTAAATCAGAAATTAATAGTATTCGCTTTAAAGTTGGGGGTATTTAGGTTTCCAATAACGAATCGCTGTTTCAAGAAATATGAGATGCAGGGATCCTGTCCAAATTATAATTTTTCGTATGCGTTTTTTTGCACACCAGTTACAATAAAAAAAAACAACAGAAGATGTCTACCAAAAGCGTACAATAAAGGTGGTTAAAATACACATTTATAAACAAAATCAGCAGCCAAAATCAGTACGAAGTGCAGAGCATGTGGATTCGAGAATGTCTCCCAGTGGTATATGTGCATGTAAGTTAATGTGAAGACATCGACGATAGCGAAATAAAAATTGTCATGATTACCAAACAAAATTAAGATTTCGAAATTTAATTTATTTATCCCTTTGCAATTACTTCCCTACTAAATCATTATTTCCAACAATACCCCGTTTGCAATTTTTCTTTTCCCTAAAAAATTATTTCAAATAATCAATTTTTATTTCTTGTCATGATCAAGATCAAGCTCGTATAATATAAAATGCATATTGCTAACAATACTTTTTCAATTCAACATCAAGCTAAATAAACTATAAACAGAGTTTTGTGATACCTCCCCCTCTTTTTTAGCATATACTAGTTAGTAAACATTTGATTTAACTTACACATTAATTGAGAAAATGATATGCAGACTGCAGCCTTTTGCCTATATGGAATATATGCCACCACTGTCTTCACGTAAAAGGAAGAAAGAGCACCATGAAAGCAGCAGAGGAGAATGAGCTGTCTTATTCGTTTCTATAGAGACGATGGACAGTTGAAGTAAACCCATATAAAGTGAAAGGACACCCTCCATTCCAGTATTTAATAAATCGCAATACTGGTATTTAGTCTACTGTGGATGTTGGAATGGAGAAATCCAGCAAATGAATCCCAACATCATTATTTGTAAAGTTTTCTCTGCTCATTGGAGGAAATTTAGGTGTTGGGTCTCGACATTTTGAAAATATAATTGTTCCTTTCAGCTTTAGGTATCTCTGAAGCCAAGCTCGTAGGAAGCAATTTCAGTTGGTGGGGGAGGGGTGCAGAGTCATACATTTTCAGTTGAGGAGGCACTATCAACCACCAAAATTCCTTGACAATTAATTAATCAAGCATAAAAAAAGGTCATCGGACTTTTTTTTTTTTGAGGGGGCACAATTATATATTTAGCGATATACATTCTATCTAAATAGCGGCAAAATTATGGGGAGGGGGCGTGGTAGCTCAATGAGTACAATTCTTGAATCAAAAATTAATTCTTCGGCTGTTTGCAGTTCATCACATATAGTTTTTACGTCCTCTGATATCAATTAGTCATTTGTTTTCCCTATGATTTCATTGTTGTTGTTTTTGCATTAATTGTCGGATGCAAACAACTCAAAAAAAATTCCTAGCTTTTCTTTTTTTTGGGGGGGGGGGGGGTGTGGAATATTTTAAGGCATAGTAAAACGTTACGTGAGAAGGGTATTTTTTAAATTTACACGGTCCCGAACCTGAATAATCAGCTTTATTTTGTCACGTGATTCGGTAATGGAGAAAATGATCCGCTAAAGGAGAAAACATCATTCATACAAGTACAGCGATAATTTTTTATTTAATCAGTGGTTATTGGGAAAATATATATGATGTTATAAGTAAAACATAGTGCCACCAAACAATGTTGTAAAATGAATTTAACTCAAACATGTCAAACTCAGGTACGAAATATCCAAGCAAATTTACTAAGTGATTCGATATCGGCAACCTCACTGTATTATCTGGTTATTCTTTATGTGTAAAAGTATAGCATTTTCCATTTTGAAAAAGACATAAGAAAAAAGGGTAAAATCTCTATTCATCATTAAAGCTACGGAGTATATAGAATAAAACTTTGTTATTTTGTAACAGGTTCCAAGGCCCTTGTCATCGTGACCCTTGACCTGGCTGATAAGGTTAATGGTACATGTGTTGACTTTTTGGAAATTAACGGCACAGTACTGATGTCCAACTCAAACCAGACACTCTGTGGAAACGGATATGGTATTTTTTTTTCCCAATAACTTCATGCTTCAAATGTTTCAAATTTTATAAAGTGGGGAGAGGGTGGGGTTGGGACTCCAATCCAAAAAAGGGAGAAAAAAATGCAAAAACTCGGGATTCCTATTTCGCGCCAATTCGCGGGGGAATGGAAGGGGGACTTTCCACAAACATATCGGTACTTTTGTAAATCAAATTTGGATATTCCCTAAAGTTCAACCATGCAGTCGCAAAAAAATGTTTGGGTTCATGGGAGAAAGGAGAGGACAACATCCCCCATCCCACACCCATCCACCCCCATCCCGCGTACTTAATGCAAAGAACAAAGTACGGTATTAGCAGTAATTTGCCGCAACATTTTCCATATTTTAAACTTTTCCTTTTTGTATTTTAATATTGAGCATTGAAGTAAGTAAGAAGTAAGCTAAAAATCGTGAATACATTTATATTTGTTATACCCGCACTTTCTAAAGAAAGTTCGGGTATATTGTTGTTACTCATGTCCGTCCGTCCGTCCGTCCGTCCGTCCGTCCGTCCGTCTGTCACACTTTTCTTCCCTGAACTCCTCTTACATTTTACACAGTAGCCTAATCATCTTTGGGGAGAAGGTTTGTGGTGTCATGTAGATGTGCAGTAAGGTTTCCAAATTTTGATTTTGCCCCGGGGGGTCAAATGGGGGTCGAAAAATGACGTTTTTTATGCAAAAAGCCCCGTCTTCCCTGAACTCCTCTTACATTTTACAGAGTAGCCTAATCATCTTTGGGGAGATGGTTGGTGGTGTCATGTAGATGTGCAGTAATGTTTCGGAATTTTGATTTTGCCCTGGGGGGTCAAATGGGGGTCGAAAAATGACGTTTTTTATGCAAAAAGCCCCGTCTTCCCTGAACTCCTCTTACATTTTACACAGTAGCCTAATCATCTTTGGAGAGATGGTTGGTGGTGTCATGTAGATGTGCAGTAAGGTTTCGGAATTTTGATTTTGCCCCGGGGGGTCAAATGGGGGTCGAAAAATGACGTTTTTTTATGCAAAAAGCCCTGTTTTCCCTGAACTCCTCTTACATTTTACACAGCAGCCTAATCATCTTTGTGGAGATGGTTGGTGGTGTCATGTAGATGTGCAGTAATGTTTCGGAATTTTTATTTTGCCCCGGGGGGTCAAATGGGGGTCGAAAAATGACGTTTTTTATGCAAAAAGCCCCGTCTTCCCTGAACTCCCCTTACATTTTACACAGTAGCCTAATCATCTTTGGGGAGATGGTTTGTGGTGTCATGTAGATGTGCAGTAAGGTTTCGGAATTTTGATTTTGCCCCAGGGGGTCAAATGGGGGTCGAAAAATGACGTTTTTTATGCAAAAAGCCCCGTCTTCCCTGAACTCCTCTTACATTTTACACAGTAGCCTAATCATCTTTGGAGAGATGGTTGGTGGTGTCATGTAGATGTGCAGTAATGTTTCGGAATTTTGATTTTGCCCCGGGGGGTCAAATGGGGGTCGAAAAATGACGTTTTTTATGCGAAAAGGCCCGTCTTCCCTGAACTCCTTTTACATTTTACACAGTAGCCTAATCATCTTTGGAGAGATGGTTGGTGGTGTCATGTAGATGTGCAGTAAGGTTTCGGAATTTTGATTTTGCCCCGGGGGGTCAATGGGATCCAAAAATGACGTTTTTTTATGCAAAAAGCCCCGTCTTCCCTGAACTCCTCTTACATTTTACACAGTAGTCTAATCATCTTTGAGGAGATGGTTGGTGGTGTCATGTAGATGTGCAGTAAGGTTTCGGAATGTTTAATGTCTAATTGTGGCCTGACCTAGCCTTTGAGGTTATGATTTGAAAAACTAGAAATATGTCTATAGGACATGAATGTCCCACTGGATGTATATCACTCATGCTACAGGAAAATTTGTATTAGCGTATTAAGTTTGTTGAAAATATCTTGAACAGTTTCTTTAGAATTGAAACTAAAATCTAAATAAATTTGATATAGATTATAAATCCTCACCAAATTATGTATAAGTGCATGCTAAACATAAAAATGTCTTAAATTATTTCTTTAAAACTAAGCAAAATACAAATAAAAAAGGATGGAGGTCAAGGTCAGAGGAATGTGCAAGGTGAAGTTTTTGATGAAGTTATCAGCATATTATGTTTGATAAAAATATCTTGAATGATTTAATGAAACTGACCTTAACACTTTTTCTAAGAAAAGAGAGGTCAAAGGAAAGGTAAGGGCCAAAATGTTAAATGTTGCAGTTGAAAAGCTTACATCAGTATGAATTTACTATTAGCATATGAAGTTTGATAAAACTATAATTAATGGTTTATTTAAAACTTAGATAAACACAAATTAAAAAAGTATAAGGTCAAAGGAAAATTAAAAAATAAGTTGATGTATTAATAGCTCTCAGCAGTATGTATCAGCATATGAAGTTTGATAAATATATTTTGAATTGTTTACTCAAAACTGATTTAGACATTAATTTTAGAAAAGTGAGGTCAAGGTCACAGGAAAGGTCAAGGTAAAAAAGAGTGAAGTATTGTAAAGCTTACATAAATATGTATCATATGTAAATTTTCATTACACAACTTAATGGTTTTTTTAAAATAAAGCTAAACAGTAATTTAAGGAGGCTAGGGGGTCAACAAATTTTTTTTTTAAAAAGGTTTTTTAAATTTGGGGATATGATATCTTAAGCCGTCAACTATCATTTGTAAAAAAAAAACATTTCATAAATTGTAGTTTTGAAATTTAATCATTTCATTAAATCTTTACATGAAGCTCTTCTTCTAAATGAGATCAAAATGGTCTAAAAATGGCCGCAACCCCCCAGCCTTTTTTAAGGAAAAGTTCGTGAAGGTAAAGGAAAAGTCAAAGTAAAAAAATTTTTCTGCAGTTGGATATTTCATCAGTATGCATCAACATATGAACTTTGATAAAAATATCTAGAAAGTTTTTTTGACCCAATGGAAAGACAGATGGAAGGGGGGAGGGGGACATGACAAAAACTATACATGTATTCCTAATCATGGTGTGGCATAAAAAACTTGAATCTACATTATATGACGATGTTTCCATCTATCAAGATTATACAAGCAAATTCAAAGAATTGTCGTCCTCTGCTTTCTGTGATATATGAATGGGATGCCATAAATTTTGGCATATTATGTCATTGAATATGCACCCATATCATAATCAATTTTTGAAAATTAGGGAAAGGGGTAAAATCATAGCATGTTCTGAAACATTTTGTTGCAGGTAATGTACATGTCAAATATAAAAGTCATATCTCTTTTGAATCAAAATTTATATATACAATATAATATTTTTGAAAAGTATTAAAATTCTAGGTCAAGGTCACAGAGTCAAAAGTAATGATATATTTAGAAAAGTCTTTTCACATGTAATAAACATGTATAATTTGAATGCCCTTTCTTTTCTCTTTCAAATTGATCAATTTAAAAAGTTATTTTTTGGAAAATAAATAAAATTTAAAGGGCAAGGTCTCACTTGGGTTAAAAAATCATAATATATTTAGAAAATTTTGTGGTAATGTACATGTGAAATAGGAAAGCAGTATCTCTTATTATTCAAAAGTTATGACCAAGGTTAAAGCTGTCAATAAAATGTACAAACTGACAGACAAATGAGATTTAACGTCCCCTCCCTTTCCCCCAAAAAGGGGGACAATAATGCCCTTGCTGTTCTTGAGAAGAAGATTTTTAAAAAATCCCCTGCATATTTCTTAACGCAAATCAATATTGTGTTTTTATGTCATTTTGTTTGTTATTAAACATCCCTCTCAGGAATTTTTCACTGATATGGAGCACCACCACTTGAAAAATAATGAGGACAAGTTAGATTTGAGGTCAAAACCCTTTTAGGAGTTTTCAACCATTAAGACATAAAGAAATATTAACTCGATCCTTCCCCTCACCCTTCCCAGACCCCTGTTTGTTTATGTATGCAAACTACTACTTGTATTACATTAAAAAAAAATTATACAAATAGTTTAATGTGGTCCATCTCTGAATGATTTTCATTCCTATTCTAGGCCGCCGCCAGAAGATAAGTTGACACAAATTCATGAAAAAAATGTCAAGTAATCTTATTTGATGCACTTTTATTTAATTTAATGCAGTCATATTTTGAACATTTCCAGCTCATTAGGAGTGGGAATGACCTCCAGGGGTTAATTCATAACCTTTATACCATTAAATTTACATAACATAATAACACAAGAAACAAAATTATGGAGAGTCAAATGGAGAAACTTTCCAACTATTTAGGAGTCACATGATCATTTGTCATTACAGGGACAGGGAGTGGATTGGCTGATCGCCCTCTCACCCCCCCCCCCCTTTGGGAAATTTTCAGGACTATAATATATACTGGAGGAAATAAAAATGACTTTGTATGCCCTAAGTGTCCCTCCACCATAGAAAACAACCCAAACATAACTTCTTTTTTTTTTTTGCTTCTCAGGAAATTCTGGGCTGGAAACCCCCTCCCTCCCAGTCCCAGAAAAAAATTCTGGATCTTGTAACGGAATGTAACGTTGATAACGGGGGATAACTCTTCAGAATGTCAAAGCATCGGATGACCTTTGATCCTTTAAACTTGAACCTAACCGTTTGCATTTCAGACTATTTTACCCAAATTTATACCAAAACTTTGTACTTACCGATTGTCATTATTTAGGTCCTGTAATCTTCATGAAATATAATCCAATTAAAACACAAAATGAAATAATTCCTATATGCAATGATGTGTATACCACACTAGTAGCCTACTGCACGTGCAGTGAAATCTAAAAATGATAATGCCAATGGTAAAACTAGTACTTAAGTTGGGTACGTGACGGAAGCCCAATGTGATGCAGGTGTTCAAATACATGTATAGTGCAAGAACAAATTGAAAATTATAACTTACGAAAGATGTTTTATCTTAACTTTCCATCTAGGCCTATTTCCAAAAACAGGCAAATTAGGTGTGTTTGTGTGTGTGTGTTGATGGGAGGGGGGGGGTTGACTAAATTGATTGTGTATATATGGCAGCTTTCAAGAAGTTTAGAACTGCCTTGTCAAATATAAATAAACTTTGCACATTTTGAAAAATTCATCAAAAATCTTTTCACTAATTTGAATAAATTTTTTTGTTGATTTATAGATATGAGAAAATAGATTTAAAAAGTTAATTATGTGCCAAAAATTTATAACCCCCCCCCTTTATCAAACCTTATTTACATCATTAATTGTTTTTGTTTAAATTTAGATGTAATAATTAAGGATATGAAATACTTATTAGATGGAGGCCCATGGGTCACATGGTCACCTGAGCATATTATGCTCAATTTGATAAAAAATGTAAAATGTAAACACTGTCGTGATCCCGTGCCGGATTGGACAAAACAAGATGGCGGCGGGGAAAAATGAAAAAGGTAGGTATAATTTTGGTAAATATCCCCCGTTAACCGTCAGATATGCTTGATCCGAAATACTGTGGGATTCCTAGTAAAATGTTTATTAGTGTGTTTAATTGCTACTTTTCCTATCGTCTCTAAAACTTGAACATTTAACGACTGAAGACTCAGAATTTCTCCGATTGTGTTTGAAGCGGCATGGAGTTGTTTTTTTCTTCGATTTTGACAGTTTTATGCATCCAGCAGCAAGAGAGTG
>NW_026933947.1:0-11105 GCF_032062105.1 Saccostrea cuccullata
TCTGCAAATGGAGTTTTCATGCATGCTCTACAAATGTTCAATTTCTAAATAAGGGCAAACATTTGATTAATAAAAATAATAGGACATGGACTTCGACAGTCTTCTTTTACGTCAGCATTTGGTAAGCTTCCTTTATGTTACAATGACATTCATGTACAGCACAGTCATTAAGTCAAATGCTGACTGAAAATTTTCATACTTATTATACATTAGTGTTAGTTTTACATACAGAATTGACAAGGGATGGTGGATTTCTGCATGCCGGACTATGGTAGAAGCAGGCCGACAGAAGATGCCTACTTCTCCATGTCATTTATGTATTAATTCTCATTTATATTTTACATAATAATGATTCTTTTTATTATTATTTTTTGTTTCTGCTGTTGAAATCACATGCAGTTTAATATGTGTGCAAGGGTCATTCAAAAAGTTCGTAGACTTTTGCCCTAACTTTTTTTATTTAACGTCATATTACATCCAAATTTGATACACGTATTTTAACAACAAATTCGAATAATTTGAGTTTGAAATTGGAATATATCTTCATATTTATAAAAGATATCGAAGATTTAAAACAGCCAAAATGGGGTCACGGAGCAATGTCTAGATTGAGTAAATTACTAATTTTCACTTTATAGTATCTAAAGCCATACCTCTAATAAATAGAGCTGAAACGAAATTTGAATTACATGTTTAAATTTCGTTTCAGCTGTATTACTTAAGATGCTATCAGGTAATGTAATATATCGCTCCGTTTAAAAGATATATGTTTCTAAACTATGGAACGCCGTCACTGCCTTATAGCAGAACACAGCAATTGCATTGCGTCATCCTTCCATTACATTATGTCAACACTTTATGACATTTACTCACACTGCTATTGCATTGTGTCAACCTTTCATTACATTATGTCAACTCTTTATGATATTTACTCAACCTACTATTGTATTGTGTCAACCTTCCATTACATTATGTCAACACTTTATGACATTAACCCAAAATACTATTGCATTATGTCAACCTTCCATTATACTGGTATTATGTCAACTCTTTATGACATTAGTACACACTACTATTGCATTGTGTCAATCTTTCATTACATTATGTCAACTCTTTATGACATTAACCCACAATACTATTGCATTATGTCAACCTTCCATTATATTATGTCAACTCTTTTTGACATTAGTCCACACTACTGTTGCATTGTGTCAACCTTTCATTACATTATGTCAACTCTTTATGACATTTACACACACTACTATTGCGTTATGTCAACTTTCCATTACATTATGTTTAGTCTTTATGGCATTAGCTCGCACTTTAATTACATTTCGCCAATCTTCCATTGCATTATATCAGCTCTTTATGACATTAAGTCAAAACAATTTTACGTGGTGTAAAGATGTTTTTATATATTTTCAACTCATTATTACATTATGTGCACTCTCTGCTATTTGGTCTAAGTAGTTCATTACATGATGTGAATTTATCTTTAATTCAATATCAAGTCGATATAACACGATGTCAGAATTTCATTACATGATCTGAACAAATTGTCACATGTGGCCAATTCTTTACTACATTGTGTCATCAATATGCTACAGGACGACGGGAATATATTACATGATGTCAATTTTTCCTAACTTTTTGACAATCATTATGTTATGCCATTGTATCTTTACATTCTGTCTAAAATGGTAAGCCTCTTGTCAGTATATCTTAGAGTATTTCAACTCTTTATTGTGTGACGTAAGGTTTAGGTTATGCCTAAAAGTTTGTTTTGTGTTTTCAATATTACATGCACATATGTTAAACATGCAAATAATTGAAATCAAATATATCAAATATTAAATTATACACAAGACTTAGTAATTCCTTAATTAAATATCAGGTTAAAATTTATAAATAGGATCATGTTCCCGTGGAATCTTTATTGACGATTGTTTTTTTAACGTCGAAATTCAATGGCCGTTTAATCTCATAATTATCGCAATTCAAACAGTATGTGTAATCAGCAAGTTTTTTCATTTTATTTTGAAAAGTCCGAAACTTCTGATCTAAATACAAAACACTTTCCTAAGCTTTTTATCAGTCTTTAACCCTCCTTTTTTTTAAGAGTAAACGCATCGCATTTCATACGTGCACCGATGTGTGGGTGGGGAGCGGTGGGATCCCTCCCTCCCATGTTTAGTGACCAAAATATACATAAAATTAATCAATTAGTTTTACTTTGTAGGACATTGCATTAGTTTCACATAAAGTATAACTGAAATAAGTTGAAACGTTTTATATTTAAAAAAAAAACACTAAAGCCTGAGAGCCTCCAGGCTTTCACCCCCTGGTCCCCAACTTAGACACCATGTCGTCCCTCTATAGCTACTCTTTTCAAGAACCAGTGAGGAACTGGTAGAATTTTGTAACAGAATTCTGGACCCGGAATGGTTGAAAAATGACTAGTTCCAGTGACGTTGCATCGTTTTTGAAAGTTGGGGGAGGTTTGTCAGCCAGGAAAAAAATAACGTCCAAACTCAAAAATCCTATTTGGGTGAAGGGGGGGGGGTCAACTTCGATCAGCCCTGTAAAAAAATCCCTTATACTTCAGCAAAAAGTGGGGCGGAATTTCAAACCCCTTCGATGAACATTTTCTATGATAAACTTATGTCGGAAAAAAAAGGAAGCTAGACCCCCCCACCCCTCATATAACGTGTCTCTAATTCGTCCTAATTAATCAGAATACCCCCCCCCCCCCTTCCCCGCCGTGAAAACACGGTTATCATCTTTGACATAATGTAAATGTATTTTACAGCACGAAATGAACATTTGAATCAACATGATAAAGAGTTAACACAATATACAGATATTCTTAAATCATATAAGAAAGATTTGACATAACGTAATTATATATCCACATCACGGAATGGAGTTTTGACATAATGTAATAAAGTGTTGATAAAATATGGAACGCCGGGACTGTCTCCATAATACATGTTCACATTATGTTATAAACCTTTTTACATCACGTAATAAAGCATTGACATAAAGGTAAGATGTTTTCACCTAACATTGTGATGACCTCGGCGTAAAATAAAGATACATTTACATCACGTAATAATGCTTTGTTATTATAGAAATATACACTCACAAAGGGAATGAACTTTGACTTAACGTAATGATAAATTTAATCATAGAACACATGTAAAACGAAATTAACTTGACGCAATGCAATTTTGACCTCGCATATTAAAGAAATGAAATAATATATAGATACATTCATTTCACGTAATAAAGTTTTAACACAATGTAAACATATATTCACTTCACATAATGAACTTTGGACTTCAAGTTATAAAGTGCTGACATAATGGAAGAATGTGTTCACTTCATGTAATGCAGCATTGACATGATGTAAAGATATTTTTACAACACCCCATAAAAAATTGACATAACGTAAAAATATGTTCACATCACGTAATGATAGATTGACATAATGAATGCATAGTTTTATGCTATAAGGCAGTGATGGCGTTCCATACTAAACACATACGGACTTGGTTAAAAATGGCAAAAAATCATGACGTTGGAGGGCGTCACGGAGCAGCGAGTAGGAGTAGAATCATGCTTTGCATTCGGGAAACATCTTTAACAGACTTAAAAAAATTCTGTACAAACCAGGAAATATTTGAAAATAAGCCGTGCATTTGTATAAATATGGAAAATACAATTTTTTGAGTGGTAGCAAGTCTGAATCGGTCGATGGATGGTCTGCAAAGAAACAGGTTTTAGTTAAAAAATCTTGTCAAAAGAGTTGTGAACGTCAGTAACGTGATGTGCATTTCACTGTTTTGGAACTGATCGAGTTACATGTATGCGGTAAAGAATTTAAAAACACTGAAAAACCTAATTCAAGCTAATTGCACAATTGTTAGCAAACTAGGTGTTATGTATTATAGATACATTTTTATGAATGGAGAAGACGCTACAAACCCTGCATGAAATTAAAAAGCAGAGTAATTTTGAGAAATTTTCTCGGTGTTGTTTTTGACGTTACAATGTTGGTTAACCGTGCTCCGTGGTAACAAAACATGCTGCTTTAAAAATTGGCTAACTTGAGTTCTATTTAATCAAATAGAATAAAACTTAACACTTCGACAAAATAAATGTTCTTATTTACGATAATGTGATCATTTATCATCTTGTTTTAATAATATGACGATAAGGTACATAATCTACGTATTTTTTGAATGACCCTCGTATATTTATAGGGTGTGTAAAACGTATATCTAGTCTAATAATCCTATATATCGTATATGACTTCTCGTGTACTGTACTTTAACTGTTGTTCATTAAGAGCTTTATAATACACAAAGTATTAGCAAAGTATTAGATTGACATGTATGCTTATGAAGTTTTGAAAACTGGAATTTAAAAGCATGAAAGTGTTCATTGTTATTTTCTGTTCGAATCATATGCAACTGTCTTCTTTGTAGTTTCCTATGAAAATCCAGGAAAACATAACTTTCTTCGTTTTGCACTCCAGAAGTCGAAGTTAGTGAAGGATATACATAGTTTTAAACACAATATTTAATAGATGTCACCAATAAAACCCAGTTTGATCTTTTTCATTTTAAGCTGTGTGAACAGATGCCCCTGTAGTATGCATATGCTTTCAACAGGTTGTAGACCTCATATGAAACAATGTTGACATAAATGTAATGTAAAATAAAAACACATATATTGTTTGTTCTTGGAACAAAGTGAATGGTTGTAGTAACTTTCTATTTAGTGATGAGAATAAAAAGATTTTGCCTTTCTGCTAGATTAAAAAGAGCAAAAGTTAAACATCAGATATCCTGGAAAAATTTTCAGTGTAGCTTTGAATAGCTTCAAAGAAAGTAAATGACCGATGTATAGTTAACTTTAATATTATGCATACTGGTATCTTGAGTGGTACTCTTTATTTGTGACGTACCAGGCCCCGGGATCATGAAACATCTTAAGCTTAAGTCAAAATCTTTGTTTTATAATAAAATGTTGTAGAAGTCAATTAGACCAAAATTAAAATATTTTTCAATATTGTTTCACAGAGGTGTTGTTATCTGCAAATTTAGAAATAAATTCCATCATTAATAAACATTTTATAGGTGATTGAAAATTTGACTTCAGTCTAAGTTTGTTTCATGATCCTGAGGCCTGATTGTTGTGTTGAAGCAATTAAAGCTTTTATATTATAGAACGTTAAGAGAAAATATTAGTCAACTTCTGACATTTCTAATGTTCAAGTTATTTTTGAAAAAGGGCTATATAAAAAAAATATTTATTTCCAGAAACCTATGAATCCCGTACTAATTGAGAAATATTCCATATTTTTTCTCAATCATCATTCCAGAATTTTAGTTCATTAGGACAGAGTCTATAAAGCTTGCAGTCATGCATTTCCTTTGCACTTTAAGTAGTAATTTTTCCCTTGATATTTACATCATTCATTACAAATCACCATTCCAGGAAAACGAACCAATGTTACGTCAATGATTTTTGGAAAAAAATTCTACTTTGATATCTGTCAAACCATTTTAACATTTCACATTAGGATAAAGTTTCAACTAAATTCCGTTTTAATACATGTATAAGATAATTGATTGTTTGAGGGCTAAGCGCATAATCCATTTACAGAAAAATATTCATCCAATTATCATTAACAGTTCTTCACTTGGTTTATAGATTATATCATTGTGCATCCCACGTGAAGCTGGTATGAGCTTTAATGGTTCTTAAACATGCAAGGGGCTATAAGACATCCAAGTAAATGTTGTATAAATAGCATCTCATTTGACATTTGTTAATATAATACAAAATTATTGCGACCCCAAAATAGTTACAACAGTAGGTTTCAAATCATTGCAATAGTAGGAAAAAAATGAATAACATCTCTTTTTTCTCTCTTCGCTTAAATATCTGGCTTAGAAAAGATCTAAATAATAAATTGGTGAAAGGCATTGTTTAATTCACGCTGAACAATTGTTACAAGTATTTGCATACTTTGTAGAAGAATTTCTAAAGTAATTACTTAAAGTCAGATGAATTCAACCTTCAGTGACCTTTTTTAGTCTGCTGTTTTCTTTTTCAAAAAGGACACTTGAAAAAAGGAAAAGGTAATTCCGTCTAGTTACCAATGCAATTTAACTGCAATATTAATTTATGCTCAAATAAATTAAAAGGCTGTAACGAACAGTAGTGAATCCTAAAAAGCCATTCAAACAACACGAATCAGGAGCAGGGAACACACAGACCCATGGGATCCGGTGCCATGATGGAGTGAGTATCTCCTGCCGACCGGTCACGCAGGTCGTGTGCTTCTTGTCATGGTCGGTAAATAACGGGAAAATTCATAGACAATTCGGTGTATGAACGTCAGTCAGCACTGTATATAAATTCTATTATATATTTGCTGGAAAGTTCTATTCATCGACTATAGAACTTACGATTTTACTTTGAAGGGCACTGCTACCTGTAATATTCTTGTTTAATCAACATGTATACTGTTCGTTGTCTCCATATGTTCATCACTAAAGTACCTCGTTTTAGGTATTGTTCATACGTAGAGCATGCTTTTGCGTATCGAATGAATGGCATTATATAAACCCCATAAGCAGATAATAATTTTAAGGGAGTACGACCTGATATACGTAAATAAAGTGAGTCCATTGAGGAGTAAAAAGCTATCACCTGCACCTCAAAGCTTAGTTATTAGATTTCAATTGACTTTTTTTTGAGTGATTATAAAACATCCAAACATGAAACACGACCCTGTGGTATCTTTTATAATTTCTAGATCACTGGGATACATCGTGTCGAAATATGAATGAAATACATATTGCTCATGGATATAAATACGTCGACGATATATCTAAATGTCGAGTTGAAGATCAAAGTAATTGTTTTCTTCTTAACTTAATTATTTTTTCCTTTTCAAATTAATGCATGATCTTGTATTTGTATCTGAAAAATTGTAATGACGTAGATACTTTGAAATAGAGCAGTCATAAAGCAAACAGAATTAGTATGGATAACTCGTAACTCGCCATAGGGTTTCCTTATGCTGACAGGCATATTTTTATAAAGTAAACAAGGGTGAAGTTTACGACGAAATATCAAAATATAAAATCTAAGAAAAATAGAAATATGTAAACATTTTATAAAATACGGACCCCCGGAAGGGTATGCTCAGGTGTTAAGAAGGGGTTAATAATAACGATATCATAATAAACTTCCACCATTAAAAAGAAGAAAAAAATCACCCTTGGAGAATTGGGGGAAATATTTCTGACAATTTTTATTTCCGTGAAAAGATTGAAAAGAATATGTCATTATGCACAATTCTGATAATTGTATCGCTTTCGAAAAAAGCATCTGAACCCGCCTCTGGAATTTTCGAATTTCCTGAATCCTCGGTATATGCTATATTCATGACAACTGAATTGTGCTTTTTGCGGATTTGTTGAATTCGATCCCCCGCGTTCGTTTTCGTCACCTTTCTCATTACATTGTTGACACATTTGGAAAATTAGAAATATATTTTTTTGAATCAAATCGTCTTGAATCTTTACGAAAAGCTTGTCTTAATACGATACATATGCTACATAAAGGATTGTCGAGACTTAGTAACACATTACGGGATTGTGTCAAACGGATGAAAAAAGTGACATGGGAATGGACATTAACTTACTAGTATCTGCATTGCTGATTTGTCTTAAGTTCTTCATTTTCTCCGTTTCTGAATTAAGTCCTCTGTTAAATGGCTTGTACTTGCATGAAGGTTATCACTGCCAAATGATTTATTTCACAACATAACTCAAAAGATATTGCCTCGAAATCTATTACTGTAGCTTTGTTGACCATCTGTGAATACTTACCGTTAACCAGATATTACATTGCTCAAATTACTCATTCTAACATTACAAAACCTGTGTGTTGATCTTTTTTATCATTTGCTTCTTTTGTAATGTTTTTTTTATTTCAAGTTTAGTCTGCTATTGATACACCTTGGATTTATAATTTTCTGTAAATATTAGAGATTAAAACATGTAAAAGGTAATAAAAGTACACGAATCTTTGACAATCGAGCACGTGCAAATTTTGTAGCTTTTACAATTTTCAGGAAAAAAAGATTCTGAATGGTTTAAAATATTCCAAATCATCTGAAACTCCTTTTGTAATTTTGAAGTCGTGAAGTTCTGTGCACTTGTCATTCATAAGTTTCAGTATCCGTGGGATTATGTGATTCGCCATTGTTGAAAATTTTTTTTCCAGATGTGTTGTCATCGTTCTTTAAAAGAATGAAGCTGCATTAATATCTACATTGCGTGCTTATCTATCGCAGTATACTTCAAATTTTGGTTTCACTTTTAAAATGTCTTGCTTAGAGCACTTCATAGCCGCAGAGTGCAATTTGAGTGTTTCATGACAAACAAACACACAAAAAAGCATAAAAATTGAAATGTAGGACTCACAATATAAAAAAAAATATACGGAGCAATAGTAATAACAAAAACAAACGTCTAAATATGTTTATCAAGAAGCCACTTAGAAAGAAGGACGTGTAACGGCTACCCTCCTACGCCAATGTTTACTTGAATTTCCATTGAACTTTAAAGTGAAGTACGGTACGGTGCCATTCATAAAAATAACAATGTTATGATGTGATTTCTCACTGCTTAGAACCTATTTTCTCAGCTTTCTGTTGAGGCGAACTGAGTGAACTAATAGAGGTACGGTTTTTGAGAACTTTGTTTTCAGTTACTTTGGGTAACAGAAGTCAGCTATGTCGTTTTTGTTCGCAGAATGATAAAATTATAGAAAATTATAGAAAAAATGAGCTTTGTGCCTATTCCATACTTCAATGGATGTACATGTATTTTAGCTAGCAAAGTTTTTAAACCATATCTATTAGGTACAGGTAGACATGTATCATATTGTTATTAATATGTCATATACCGTTTACATTATATTAAACTTTCTTTTAATCAAATTGAGTCTTGATATTTCAAAACAAACAAAAACAAACAAATTTCAAGGAACACTACTACCTTACGAATGACAATTAAATTAAAGTCACGCACTCCAACATGAAAGCGCGTAGGCAACAACAGCTAATATTGCTGTGCGACATGTGATATTCCAGAATATTTTGACGGCGCAGAATTTTTCCCCTTGGGATTCTCTTCACTATGTATTAAAAAACATTTTGCGTTACATAATAGATATTGTACGTTGTTGAAGATTACCTGGAAAATCTTCACCCTGGGAAACCATTGTCAAGCGGTCCAGTCACTGATAATGGTTTCCTCGGAGTGGTGCATTAATTAATATGCATCATTTATATTGTGTAATAAAAGTATTAAAATATTTCTAAATTGAAAAAAAAGATAACTGTTTCGAAGAGTGTACATATTTAAATGCCTATATTTATATTTTTTTGCATATGCTTTATGTTTTATATTTCAATTCCTGTTTCGTTTTTTGTTTAATCAAGATCACCGTGCTGAAAGACTTACTGTCAAACATTTTTAAAAAATCTTATCTTACAACTTAATTTCATTTATATAGAATCTCATTTGATTTGTATTTGGATATGATTTTTATCCAACGAGTTTTATGTTTTATATCCCCGAGCCTTGGCGAGGGGATAAAAACACACAACGAGTTGGATAAAAATCATATTCAACTACAAATCATGTGAGATTCTTTTTATCCCATGTTTTACATTTTGTTTTTTATACACCACAATCAATGTTTTATACTGTTTTTATATAGGACTCCACTTTATTTTACTTCATTACGCTAACGCAAAACCCATTGTGACGTCACAACTGTGGGATACGAAACGATATCATATAAGCTATATCAACGGGATAAAGGGGTAAACATGGGATAATATACAATTATTGCTGTTTTTTTTTAGGTCAATACGATGATTTAGACACCTGAGGAGTACAATATTCACTGAGCCCAAAAGGCGAAGTGAATATTGTACTTCGAAGGTGGCTTAATCATAGTTTTGACCGCAAAAAACATCAATAACAATATTATATGATTAAATGATAGCAAACTCCTACAAGACTGTTTCTTTGCTTTAATTGAGAGCTATAACAAGAATTTTCAACAAGAACACATTGTAACAGAAAACATATATCTTCTACTAGTAAATAAATTATGGAACAGGTCAATAATTCCTTATATTAACCTGCAATAATTCCTTGTATTGACCATGTTGACCTGGAACGTCACGTGCAGGTCTATACAACGTAGTATTTTTCTAACATAGTTGGATCTCAACCAATCACAGAGAAGAAAATTATTCGATCATATAATAAAAAAAATATACAATATGACTTGAAGATAGATGCTTCGTTTATAAATACTAAGAACGTCTTGCTTTGAATAGTCTAAAATACTCTGACTGGTAGATGTAATTATGTTCGGTTAACATGTGTTATAGATAAAAAAAGAGGAGAAACGAAAGATGAGAGTGATCGATATAAAAAAAATATCTACAAACACTAAATAGAACATGAAATACGAACGACTATATGAATATAAATTATGCGTGTGTCTAGCTTCAATTTATATTTTGTGCAGCCAACATTTACTCGAGGAAATGATCAAGTTTAAAATGGCATCGTTTTGGATTGATTTTTATCCGACTAAAATTATAAAAAAAAATTTGCGACTATCGTCTCCATCAATTATACGCATGCCTTTTTACACATATCGAAGCGGCTTCTTGATCAAGACTCATTTTCATTGTTTACTTTATATATTTCCCGGGCGACAGTTGATGGTTACATCAATGTTTTCTTGTAAGTTATTTATCCTGACAATGTCAAAATAACATCTATAGAATTAAAAAAAATTGACGTATTTAACGAAGTTCGATTGAAATCCCTATAACATCAATCTATGTTTCAGAAGTCTGTGTCTCTGTCTTAAAACTGGTTTTACTTAAATACAAATAAGGAAAGTGTAATAGAAAGGCTGAATTTTTGTTTGTTGTACATTTATTTTTTTATCTTTAGTCCATTACCCCCCGTTTACAAATAGAGGAC